>NW_022630166.1:386046-456046 GCF_010909765.2 Amblyraja radiata
GGTGAGACTGTAAGAGAGAAGGGGAAAGAGGGTGGACTGAAGGATTATTGGGCTGACAGTTCACTAACATTACAGCTGGTGGGCTGGCAGTCACTAACTCACGGCTCGTGGGCTGGCAGTGCAGTCACTCACGCCTTGTACGCTGGCAGTTCACTCACCCCCCGCCCCCCACTCTGCTCCTTGCCATTCCCCTCCCATCCACACATTCAGTGCATCTCCAAACAACCCCCCCATGCACTCTTAGTGGCTCTTCCACAGAGCAGCCGTTCCTGCCTATTATGTTCTATTGTGACGAAGAGCACACGGCATTTAAAAGTGCAAAAAGGTTTTATTAAAGTTTAAATGTGAAGACTTAAAATATAAGAACAATTTAAAATTTAAAGAGATGAGATTTATTAACTGGTTGTGTCTTGTTGCGTCTTGTTGTGTTCTGCTGCTCGCTGCCACTTGATGACTATTTCCTGTTGATAAAAGATTCATTTTAATATAGAGAAAGCCAGCGGTCGAATTTAAGAAGAACATCTGAGAATATCTCAGAAGTCATCATTCAACGAAGCACGCTATTAATGACAACATTCTTGGGCGATGTTCCATCCTTCAGGAAACCTTTGACATTTCCCATCATATTTCTGTTGAGCTAGTATGTTGGGCCAAAGGTAATGGTTCCAGAGGGCTAGTACGGAGTTTGTGGGCGGAATGTATTTTTGGTCTGGCAGCTCAGTCACTGTGGGCTGGCAGCTCAGTCACTGAGGCCTGTGTATGGCAGGGGGGAGGGGCACCAAAATGCTTAGTGTTGCTGAAGACATCGGGAAGGTTCTGTCCACAACTTCAAAGCGTTCTCTCGTAATCATTGGACATCATCCCAAACAATGACTTTCACTTGCCTAGTGAAATGTGCCATCTTAGAGTTCTTCTCGATGTTGCACAATGTATCCTCGGCCACTGGGATGGGTATCTTGAATCGAGAATGTGTCGTTCTTCCACCAGGCAGTAATGTAGCTGCTATCCTAGAGGATACTACAGCAATAGCCACATCACCTGACCTCTAACATTTCCTGACATGATGTTAAAAAAGCAGCCCAAAGAAATTCCAGTTGTTAATGAACACTGAAGATTTTGTGCAAAACATTTTGAGGTAGGGGCTGTCAGGGTGGGGTGGGGGGTGGTAAACATCGTGCAACCAAGGGAGGGGCACAGCTTCAGGGGGGGTTCACGTGAGCTGATGAGAAATGGGGGGGGGGAGGCTCATGCTGTGGATGAGTGCGGCTTCAGTGGGGGTGCATCCTATAGCCAGCGGAGGGCAGCATCTTGAGCTGGGGATGTCAGTGGAGGAGAGGGAGCAGGAGCGATTTCTCAGGACCTGTGGACTCACTCACTGCTTTGGGTTTAAGTCATGCCCGTTAGACTGAACCGACTTTCACGGCTTGTGGACTGACTGAGCCCGACTTCTAGAGTCACGTCCGACTTTTGTAAACTGAAAACGGTAACATCTACATTGAGGAACAGCTTCTTCCTGACAGCCATCACGCTATTAAACATAACAAATAAGCTCTAAACTACGAAATACTATATTATTCACACACACACACACACACACACACACACACACACACACACACACACACACACACCACACACACAGCACACACACACACACACACACACACACACACACACACACACCCCACACACACACACACACACACACACACACACCACACACACACACACACACACACACACACACTGTTACGACTCGCGAATGCAAGTACTTCAGAGCCACGTAACACAAGTCAAAAACCAGGTTCAGGTTCAAAAAACTGTTTTAATATTCATTGGAACACAAAACTCAAACCTGATTTAAACAACCCAGTCAGGATATTGGATAACCGACAAACAATTTAACAATGCTCCAGCCAGCCACGCCATGGGCCGTCGAACCGGAGATTCCAAAAAACCTGCCCAAAGAGATACAACCCTGAAACCAAAATACACGAAAACTCTAAGGTCAGCCCTTATCCGTCCCAATTCAATATCTGTTAACAAGGAATGGTGAAAATACACAAAGTTCTATGCCATGTGGTCAGGCTTCCTCGGCCCACACCAACAGTCTGCTCATCAGTCAGAGTCTACGACGAAGAGTGGAGAATCCTGGGAAGCTCTGGTATTATACTTCAGATGAGTCACCCGTCACCTGACGCAGCTTGGCCAATCGGGTACAGGAGCCCCTTTAACCCCTCGATTCCAGACTCACAGCCACGAGGCCTGCACTTGGGATAGAAACAGAGAGGTAAGTACATAGCATTCACCAGGGGGGGGAAGCGCCTAACACCCCCCACCCAAAGATACTGAATAAGTTTCTGAAAATGAACAAAAAAAACACCACCAAATTTCAGCAACTATTCAGTAACACAGACATCACTGGCGCGACAATGCATCAGCCAATACATTATCCTTGCCACGGATATGCCAGTCAAATGAGACAACCGCAAGGGAAGCGTCTCCAAAGCCTCAGAGTTACTCAGCTTTCCCTGCGTTACTGCCACAGACAACCGTGCCTCCCCCACATCACCACCCGTGTCAGGGGGCAGCACCACTGCAGCCAAAACAGGCTTAGAAGGACATAGCTCCGACCCATCAACCTCCACAGGCTCCTGCTCATGGTACTGTTTCATCATGTTAACATGACAGAGCTGAGTCTTACGCCTCCGATCAGGGGTACCAATAACGTAATCCCTCTCACCAACCTTCTTAACCATCTGATAGGGACCGCTATACCGAGCCTGCAGACTGGAACCCGGAATAGGCAACAACACCAGGACCTTGTCACCTGGAGAAAAATTCCTACTAGAAGCCTTCCTGTCGAACCAGTCCTTCATCCTAGACTGAGCAGAGGGCAAGATTACCCATTGCCAGTTCGCATGCCCTCCTCAGTCTAGAGCGAAAAGTACAGACGTGGTCTAAAATACTACGTTTTGTATCCTCCTGCAACCATTTCTCCTTCAGGACCCTCAACTGTCCACCCAGAGGACCATCATGAGCCAAACAGAGTATCTCGTCCCTATACCGACGAGGCATCACAATCTGATCAACCACGCTCCAATCATCATGCCAAGATATATCCAAGGGAGACCACTTTCGCATCAGTAAGCCATCCCTTAGAAAATACCCCTTTGTTGTGGAATCCATATCCCCCTCAGGCACTGCGCAGTCGCACAGATCAGATAAACCTGGATCACTCTTTTGCTCCTCAACCAGCCGGTCACGTGACAGTGACACCGGCACATTTCCAGACACTATCCCATCTTGGGATGGAGAAACACCCTTCACAACACAGGATCTATCATCCTGATCCCCAAAAATGCTCTCACTCAGGTCCACCACATCCTCAAACTTCGCCTGGCTCTTAGCCATAGCCCTCGTGACAGCACAAGCTGCGAAGACCTTTGGATGCTGCATAGCCAATCTATCAGGACTCTGCACCATCGGAACAGCCGTCACCTCAGGAGTGACTAAAACTCTACCTCCTGCCAAGTCATTCCCCAAATCACAGAAACTCCCCCAACGGGAAAACACGGCCGTAACCCAACAGTTACCCGGCCTGAAACCAACTCGGACTCGAGACGCACGGTATGCAAAGGCACTACCATGTCATCCATCCCGAATGGGATAGTGTCTGGAAATGTGCCGGTGTCACTGTCACGTGACCGGCTGGTTGAGGTGAGTGTGTGTGTGTGTGAATACACACACACACACACACACACACACATACATATTCATATACACACACACACACATACATATTCATATACACACACACACACACACACACATATTCACTCACACACTTATTCAGCCACACACATGTACACACACATATTCACACACACATATTCACACGCATATTCACACACACACATACACACGCACACATATTCACACACACACATATTCACAGAAACACACACGCTCACACATATTCACACACACACACAGACTCATTCACGCACACCCAAACTCAATGACACACAAATTCACACAAACACCCACACACCCATAGACACACACGCACACGCACACGCACACGCACACGCACACGCACACGCACACGCACACACACACACACACACACGGACTCACTCACACACACGCACACACAGAATCAATCACACACACATACACAGACTCATCCCCCACCACGAGACACAGCCCTATGGGTGGTAAATGTCGTGCAGCCAAGGGCAGCTTCAGGCGGGGGTTGTCGTGAACTGATGAGAAGGGGGTGGTGTATCCTCATGCAGGGGATGTGGACGGCTTCATTAGGGGGTGCATCCTATAGCCAGGCGGAGGGCAGCGTCTTGAGGTGGGGATGTCAGTGGAGGAGGGGGGCAGTGAGCGATTTACTCATGACCTGTGGACTCACTCACTGCCTTGGGATTAACTCATGGCCTTTGGACTGACTCTCACAGCTTGTGGACTGACTGATGCCCGACTTCTGGAATCACGTCCGACTTTTGTAAACTGAAAACTGTAACATCTACATTGAGGAACAGCTTCTTCCTGACAGCCATCACGCTATTAAACATATCAAATAAGCTCTGAACTACGAAATACTATATTATTTCACACACACACACATATATATATATATATTCACATGCACTCACACACATATGCACACACACCCACACTCATATTCACACACACATACAATCATGCACACACACATGTACACACGCATACATATACACACGCGCACATATTCACACACACATATATATATTCACATGCACTCACACACATATACACACACACATATTCACACACACATATTCACACACATACATACATATACAGACACGCACATATTCACACATACACATATTCAGACACACTCACACACACACACACACACACACACACACACACACACACACGTAATAAATCTTTTTTTTTTCAATCGCCCATGGTTCTCAAGTAGGTTTCTACGTACAAAATGAAAACGCATCTGAGAGAAAAATTTACAGCCAGATTTATCACTTCTGAGAATTTTTAGATACCAAAGGAATCAAGAAAAAACACGAATAATGCCTTACTGTTGATGAAATGCAGTGAGCAAACACGATAATTCTGGTATTTTCAATCACGATATCTGCACAGCCAATGTTTACCAAGCACTTTAGCTGCTGTTGTCCCTTCAATTCTCGCTTCTATTTACCTTCATTTCATTTCACGTTTGGAATTCTAATGTTGGGTACATGTCTCCCACACTTACCCCAACTTCCACAATTTTTTTCAGAGCACAAATTCAACATTTCGGCGGTTTTTAACAGTTAGGAAAGTACGCGTTTCTTGCATTAATAACATATACTGGAAGTGACGGATGTCTTCCAGATGGATTTAGCGGCTCCGTGCGTCAAGTCCTATGACATTGTGACCATACGTGCAACCCCCTATTCACACACGCACATATGCACACACATTCACGCACACACACATTCATATATATTCACACACAAACACATATACATATATGCACACATATATATATATTCACACACATATATCCACGCACACACACATATATATTCACACACACACACACGCATATATTCACACACACACATATATATTCACACACACACACATATATTCACACACACACACACACACACACATATATTCACACACCTACACACATATATTCACACACACACACACATATATTCACACACACACACATATATATTGACACACACACACATACACACATATATTCACACACACACACATATATTCACACACACACACATATATTCGCACACACTCACACATGTTCGCACACACTCACACGTATTCGCATACACACACACGTATTCGCATACATATATGCACACACACATATATTCACACACACACATATATTCACCCACACACACACATATATTCGCACACACTCACACATGTTCGCACACACTCACACGTATTCGCATACACACACACAAATATATATGTTCACACACACACACATATATATTCACACACACACACCACAATAATACACACACATAAGAGATATACACCACAATAATAGAGGAAGGAACACACATAGAATATAGAGTCACACACATATAATAGAGAGACACACACAAGAGATATAGAGAGATGCACACACATAATAGAGAGATATAGAGATAGGACACACACAAGACATATATAATGAGATAGATACACACAGAATATATTAAAGCACACACTATAATATTACATATCACACATATATATTAATATACCTATATAGAATAATATAATATATATATATATATAGATATATATATAATATATAATATATATATATTCACACACACACATTCACACCCAACACAAAATACTGTGCAAAACGAATATTCAAATCCTGCTCTAGATCTTTTGCTGAAACAAAATTCTGCTTTAAATAACGTCCAACGCACAGACTATACAATAGAGAAGGCCCGAATATTTGAACGATTCTTCAAATCCTGTTGTAGTAGATGTGGCTGAAACACAATGCTGCAACACAATGCAGCTTTGGCTGAAACACAATTGCAGCTTTTGCTGAAACACAATCCAGCTTTTGCTGAAACACAATACTGCAAAACAATGCAGCTTTGGATGAAACACAATTGCAGCTTTTGCTGAAAGACAATGCAGCTGTTGCTGAAACACAATGCAGCTGTTGCTGAAACACAATTGCAGCTTTTGCTGAAACACAATGCAGCTTTGGCTGAAACACAATGCAGCTTTTGCTGAAACACGATGCAGCTTATGCTGCAACAAACACACAAACATTTACCAATTCTGTAGAATTATTCAACATCTCGTGCACTCCGTCTTCAGCAGGCAGCGCCATCTTACCTCCGACCGGAAATGACGTCATCGCCGACATCTCGCCTCAGACCGGAAATGACGGCATCGCCGCCGGCTTCCCGGACACCGGAAATGACGTCATCGACGCCATCTTGCAACCGCCAAAATCACAAAATGAGCGCCAATTTTAAATTTAAACACAGTTCTGGTCCAAATAAAAAGCTTTAATCCGCCTGAAAACGTTGGAACAAATGCATTTCAATTTACATAAACATTTCAAAGACAATACAGACATCATGCTTTGGTCACCTGAAAACGGGTGCAATCATTTTAAAACCCAAGAGAAACAAATTTGGAAACGCTTTTTAACAATAACAAATGCTTTTTATTTTCAATACACATTTCAAAGACAATGTAGATAAACAAATATACAAATGCATTTCATGTTCAATACACATTTCAAAGACAATATAGATAGACAAATATACAAATGCATTCCATGTTCAATACACATTTCAAAGACAATATAGATAGACAAATATACAAATGCTTTTTATTTTCAATACACATTTCAAAGACAATATAGATAGACACATATACAAATGCTTTTTATCTTCAATACACATTTCAAAGACAATATAGAGAGACAAATTTACAAACTCATTCCAACAAAATGCCAAGAAACTTCAGACCATGGTGAATGGTGAACAACACACATATCAGTTGGCTGAAACAGCATATGCAGGGGACTCACCTTGGAGTAGAGTTGCAGCTCAGAGAGCCGGGACCCTTTCACTTCGTGGTCCGCAAGAAAGTGATTGAAGCAGGACACTTCCGGGTTTTATAGCCCCTCCCTCCCCTGCTGCCAGCGGGGGCAACAGAGAGAATGGGGAATGTTGTAAAAACATTAATATCTCTGTCATGTTTCATCGACGGGAAAACTCCTCGGCACACATGCGGCGGAGGGGGGGGGGGGCTCTGAGCGAGGTGGCCAAAAATAACGGCCGTAGGTGGCGGCGTTCTCTCTGAAATCGCAGCACAGATCGCCAAAAGCGGTCAAGAACAGAGTTTTAGCAATATAGATATTCACACACACATATATATTCGCACACACACACACACACACACACACACATATATATTCACACACACACATATATATTCACACACACACACATATATTCATACACACACATATACATATTCACACACACCCACACATTCACACACACACACACATATTCACACGCACACACACACACACACACACACACACACACACACACATATATATATATATGTTCACACACACACACACATATATATAATCAAACACACAAACACATATATATTCACACATACACACACATATATATATTCACACACACACATATATATATTCACACACACACATATATATATTCACACACACACATATATATATTCACACACACACATATATATATTCACACACACACATATATATGTTCACACACATACATATATATGTTCACACACATACATATATATTCACACACACACACACACACACACATATATATATTCACACAAACACATATATATATTCACACACACACATTCACACACACACAACACTAAAATACACTGTGCAAAACGAATATTCAAATCCTGCTGTAGAGTCTTTTGCTGAAACAAAATGCTGCTTTTAAATAACGACCAACAAACACAGACTTACCATAGAGAAAGCAGCCGAATATTTGAACGAATCTTCAAATCCTGTTGTAGTCTGTGGCTGAAACACAATGCTGCAACACAATGCAGCTTTGGCTGCAACACAATTGCTGCTTCTGCTGAAACACAATCCAGCTTTTGCTGAAACACAATGCTGCAACACAATGCAGCTTTGGCTGAAACACAATTGCACCTTTTGCTGAAAGACAATGCAGCTGTTGCTGAAACACAATGCAGCTGTTGCTGAAACACAATGCAGCTGTTGCTGAAACACAATGCAGCTTTTGCTGAAACACAATGCAGATTTTGCTGAAACACAATGCAGCTTTTGCTGAAACACAATGCAGCTTTTGCTGAAACACAATGCAGCTTTTGCTGAAACGCAATGCAGCTTTGGCTGAAAGGCAATGCAGCTTTGGCTGAAAGGCAATGCAGCTTTTGCTGAAACACAATGCAGCTTTGGCTGCTACAAACACACACACATTTACCAGTTCTGTAGGTTTATTCAACACCTCGTGCATTCCGCATTCAGCAGGCAGCGCCATCTTACCTCCGACAGGAAATGACGTCAACACCGCCATCTTGCCTCCGGCCGGAAATGACGTCATCGCCGCCGGGTTCCCAATCACCGGAAATGACGTCATCGCCGCCATCTTGCAACTGCCAAAATCACAAAATGTGCGCCAATTTTAAATTTAAACACAGTTCGGGTCCAAATAAAAAGCTTTTCGGCCGCCTGAAAACGTTGCAACAAATGCATTTCAATTTACATAAACATTTCAAAGCCATTACAGACAGCATGCTTTAGTCACCTGAAAACGGGTGCAACCATTTTAAACCCAAGAGAAACAAATTTCCAAACGCTTTATAACAATAACAAATGCTTTTTATTTTCAATAGACATTTCAAAGACAATATAGATAGACAAATTTACAAATGCATTTCATGTTCAATACACATGTCAAAGACAATATAGATAGACACATTTGCAAATGCATTTCATGTTCAATACACATTTCAAAGACAATATAGATAGACAAATATACAAATGCATTACATGTTCAATACACATTTCAAAGACATTATAGATATACAAATATACAAATGTATTTCCTGTTCAATACACATTTCAAAGACAATATAGATAGACAAATATACAAACTCTTTCCAACAAAATGCCAAGAAACTTCAGACCATGGTGAATGGTGAACAACGTACATATCAATTGGCTGAAAAAGCACATGCAGGGGACTCACCTTGGAGTAGAGCCGCAGCTCAGAGAGCAGAGAGCCGTGACCCGTGACCCGTGACCCTTTCACTTCGTGGTCCGGAAGAAAGTGATTGAAGCAGGAGGCTTCCGGGTTTTATAGTCCTCCCTCCCCCTGCTGCCAGCGGGGGCAGCAGAGATAATGGGGAATGTTGTAAAAACATTAATATTTCGGTCATATTTCATAGACAGGAAATATCCTCGGCCCACATGCGGCAGAGGGGGGCTCTGAACGAGGTGGCCAAAAATGACGGCCGTAGGCGGATGCGTTCTCTCGGAAATCGCAGCACAGTTCGCCAAAAGCGGTCAAGAACAGAGTTTTAGTAATATAGATAGATGGTAAATTGCAGCTCAGTAAAATGGCGTCATGTCTTACCCATGTCATACCCATGCCTTTTCCGCATAGTGGTGCATCTTGCTCTGCTCTATAGGGGGAATTGCACGTAATGTCACTGGGTCATCTTAGCTGTGAAGCGGGTTCAATGTGGGCTGTAGAAGAGTCTCTCGTCTTGCTCTTGAGTGTGAATCAAACAGCCCAGGGCTCTCCCTCTATTCATTGCCCAATGCGCCAGTGTCAGTCTGTTGGGGGGGGGGGGGGCAGTACTTGTTCCGAGAAGGAGAATCAATGTGTGTGGAGATGCGTTCAGTGGGGCAAAGCAGACAAAAGCAGTGGGCCTGCCAGGGAAGTTCTGTTGGTGTATTTTGGGGAGGCGATATAACCTGGCACTGCGGGCCTGGAGACTGTTGAGGGAGATGGTCAGGGATGATGAGATCAGTAGTAGTTTGGGAGATGATGTCGTGTTGATCGTCTGTGGGGTCATGGTGAAGGGGTAGCTATGAGGACGTGACCGAGAGATGCCACGGTGGAGGTCAGACTGCCTGGCTACATTTGGCACCTCCTTTGCCGGCGGGCTTTAAAACATGTTTGTGGTTTATTATTGAGTGAGCTACAGATGGGGGGAGATTTGAGTGAGGGTAGTCGAGATGTCGCCAAGGGTAGACACAAAATGCTGGAGAAATTCAGCGTGTTAGGCAGCATCTCTGGTGAAAATGGATATGTGACGTTTCAGGTAAAGCACCATATCAATTTGTTCCAGAGATGCTGCTTGGCGTGTTGAGATGCTCCAGCATCCTTGACTCCAGGTCTATAGCTGCCTGACAGTCGAAACACGGATGGGCAGAGTGGTATTTGGAGCACTGTGTGCATTTTTGGTCGCCTAGTTTTTTGAAAGACATGGATGTTTTGAGAGAGAGCAGAATAGTTTACTAGTAGGTTGTCTTGATTAGTCAGCATTAGGTACAAGGCAAGGTTGAACAAACTTGGATAGTTATCGCTGGAACTTCAGCAGCTGAGGAAGAACTGATAGCAAAATATAAAATAACGTGGGACATAGATAAGTCACACAGTCAAAACTTTTTCCAGAGTGTAAATGTCAAGATCTAGAGACCTTTTAGCTTTAAAGTGAGGTCATGTTTAAAGGAGGTGTGCAGGTTTGGTATTTGCACAAACTCGCCAGCCCACACGTACCACAACCCCACCCCCACACTCCTTATACCACACACACTCACTTCACACACACATAATCCGACATACATGACCGCCACCACACACATATACCTATTCCACCCCCACACACACACACTCACCACCCCCTCCCCCCACACACTATCCTACATCCACTGCACTCACACCCACACCCACGCACACGCGCACACCTACGCACACGCGCGCACACACGCACACACACACACACACCCACACACACATAATCCCACATACATGCCGCCACCACACACATATACCTATTCCACCCCCCACACACACACACTCACCACCCCCACACACTCTATCCCACATCCACCGCACTCACATGCCCACTTCACCCCCACACCCCCACACACACACACACACACACACACACACACACACACACACACACACACACACACCCACGCACACACATACACATGCACACACACACGCACCCACACACACACACGCACACACACACGCACGCACACACACATACACACACACACACACACACACACACACACACACACACACACACACACACACAATGCCCCAGCCACCACACGCCCATACCCATTACCCCCCCCCCCCCCCCCCCCCCCACACACACACAAACACACACACAACACCACTCCCGCCACACACTACCACACTGGTCATGGGAAACTTGATCACCCGGGAAAATGGACATATACACAGCATCAGGCCGAAACACCCAGCTAAGGTAATGACGGGATGTGTGCATTCAGCAGCAAGAGTGAGAGAATGAGACAGGAGCTCAGTCAGACGCACGGGGTGGGGATATAATCCTTAAACGAATCAGGGAGAATATGTTTCATTTTACCGTGAGCTGACACTGGCAATGAACGACTACATCCGAATCTGCTCCTGTTTTTGACCTCATGTATTCCACTCCGTATCGACTTTGAGGATATTTAAATCGAGTTCAGTCGCATTGGGTCACAGACCGAATGACTGAGCGCTTGATATTAGGCAAAAAGATGCTGGGATTCTCATTTGCAAAGAATGCGACGTGATTTACCATTGGGCATTCAGTCGTCTGACCATATTTGTGGAGCGAGTCTGTGAAGAGACGGACCTGAGTCAGTGTGACAGCTGCGCCTGCGTCATCCCGCTCAACATAGGGTTAAGGGTTAGGGTTAGAACCCTATCGCAGCTCTGCGCCGGCAGTGGCTGGGGCTGCGAGCGGATTGGTGGGGAAGTTTGGTGGGGCAGTTTGGTGGGGCAGAAGAGATACTCGTGGCGGAATCGGAGGACACACCAGGGTCACAAATGTCATCTGTGGACCAGGTCACTGAGGATCCTCAGCGTGTCGGGGAGTGATTGAGGGGGGTGGGTGGGCAGATGGGCTGTAGAGTACACGGATTCCTCGACACCGCGGCGCTGAATGCATTTTACAATCAGACTAAAGGGCGATTTCACCACTTGTTTGAACTGCTGCCTGAACTTAGTCTGGGTGACGGTGTAAAGAGCAGTGTTTGTGCAGCAACTGAGGGTCTGCAGCATGGCGGCCACTTCGGCAATGTTGATGTCCGGATGGTCCCAGCTAGGAATTAATGCAGCCAGTCTGAACCACACAACATGTATCGCACGGAGCGCCCACAAAACGATGAAATTCCCCGAGATGACCAACAGTAAAATGAGGGATTTCCTGCGGCTCTCCATCTCCGGGTCTCTGCCACTTTCCCCACTGCTGGGTCCCCGGAGTCTCATGCGGGCTCTGCTCGCCACTAACACGTATCTGATGGTCGACGTGTTGAACACAACAATAAGGGCAAATGGGATCACGGGGGTGATGATATACTGGAGAAACTCCCCGATTCCCCCGGCCAGTGACTTTCGAACACTGGGTTTAACAAAACAAAACCAGGGGGCATTAAATAGCAAGTACCTTACGCCCAACATAAAATACCAGAAGGTGTTCTTTAAACAGCTCAGCACGGTCACTGTCCGCAGAACCACGGCCGCCGTTCTCTCGGTGCAATAGTTTGCTTTCCGCTTCTGGCAACAAATGGCCACAAATCGATCAAAGGTGAAAGTGACGGTGAACCAGACAGAACAGTCGGTGACGGCGTAAAGCAACACGGCGTGGATATTGCACACTGGGACATAGTACAGGAACTCAAATGCTTCATAGTAAGCAATGGGAATCTGCCTCAACATCAAGTCGATAATAATGACCAGTAAATCGGTCGTTGCCATGGCGATCAGGTAGCGAGTGACACCTGTGGAGAGACCGCACTTTCCCCGGGGCAGGACCACAATGGTCAGCGTGTTCACTGTGAGGAGGGAAGTAAATAGAGACATGAGAGACAGCGGATAAAGCAAACTCGGCAGATACATCGAGGCGAGGGGCAAATCAAATGCACAATCCTGTTCTGGGATTCAGAGGTCTAGAAGATTTTCTATCAAGGCTGCCAGCTGGTGACAACTCATCAAACTAAGTCACTTACGGTAGAATTACCTCATCTGCCCGAGTACTGAGCACATGAGAAGCTGCTGTTACGAGGGTTCTCCTATAGAATCTGACCGGGTTATGGCCATTACTCATTCACCATGGGAGTTTAGCTCATTGGTTCACTGTGAATCTGGTTCAGTGTGGGCTGGAGAACAAACACTCGTCCTGCTCTTTACGCAGAGACGTTGTGTTAGTGTGAATCAATCAGCCCAGGTTCCTCTCTCTATCCATTGCCCAATGCGCCAGTGTCTGTTAGTCTGTTGGGGACAATAATGGTTCCGATACGATGCATTACGCACACACTGTGATATTGGGCAAAACTGGACCAGATCCCAGCGGGAACCGCTTGCTTCAGTCGCACCTGGGAGGTGGGGGGAGGCAAAGAAATGCGTGTCGGTATCTCAGGGTTGCATTAAACCTGTAAAACCCTGTAAAACATGTAAAACTCCTATACAATCAGTGTATTGTTCGCAGCGGGCAGTTTCGACAGCTCCATATAGATCGCCATGCGCACGGCTGCAGTGAATTGCACCAGGAGAATGAAGTACATGAACTTCAAAGGTGTTAAAGATTGTTTCCCGTTTAAATAACATTAACTATGGACATGGTAGCAATGTAAACATATCATGTGTAAAGGGTAAGCAACACGGTGATGAACAGCGGGAAACCTATGATCTCCACAATCAGACAGCATCAGCACATTACCATTACTCAGTCGAAGATTGTTTAAATAGAACACATCATGAAATGTTCGAGCTACAGACATTTATACCGGATCCCGTAACCGTCGCTTCTCACCTATTGTTGCTCCGGAATTTAGACAGAGACATACCTGGAAGAGCAGCAAGGGCTATAATGGGATAAAAGACAACCTGAATATTCATGATTAACATATAGATCCGATCACTTAAGCTGTACCCAGACCCAAAAATATCGTCAGCCGAATAGAAGATACTCTTCTCCATCGCAGGAACTTCCCAGTCTACCGATTTCAGAGACTGATCCAGCTGTGTAACACCGCACTCACTGTTCCCCGATTCCACTCGGTGACATTCACTACACTCTTTATTATTCTCGAATTCCTAAACATCCATTTAACATCCCACGTTATTGTCCACAGATTCCCAATGGGTTTCTCCGTCTGTGGAGCTGCTGCTCTGTGGCGGTGACGGATGGGATGATCTCACTTACACTCTCATATCCCAGCAACTGGAATGGTTTATATTGGGAACTGGGAAACCTCCGGTGACACAACCGGGTTCCGTGTAGACTGACGTTAATTACACTCACTGAACAAACATCTACTGTTAACTCTTTTGTGTCCGGGCACAAAGTGCCTCACGGAAAGGGCACCAGTCATCATGGGTGATGATATCCATTATTTATGTTCTGTCTAGTGAACAGTTAGTGCCGGGGGAGCAATCCACAGGCCCGGTAGAATCCGCATCATCTCTCCGCAATCTCGATAATCGTGAGCAGTCGCCTGAAATCGCAAGGTTCAGATTAATAGTTTCCATTGACGAGTGCCTTTCGGGAATCTTGAATCATTTATTCTGACATCTTGACATGGAGGACATGTATTAGAAAATTAAACGGACGGACATGCACCATTCATTATATTTAAATAATGGATTTGGGGGCTCAGCCAATCATTCGTTAATAAAGACATCCATCAGATCGCTTTTTAAATATTTTCCCCTTACCTCAAACCCTCGTCGTGTTGAAGATGATATTCTGACCATGGAGACAAAAGTCGATCTCTGCTGCTACAAATGTCCCGATACATTTCTTTCTGGTGACGTCTCAACGTCCATGGCTGTAGGGAAGATGTCACGTACTCCAATCTCAAGTGTCAAGAGTGTTTAATTGTCATATGTACAGTGAAGTCAACAATATTTGTTTCCTGTAGCAGCAGAACACATCTGTAAAGACAGCGCACACACACAGATAACACAAAGAACAAAAGAAAGTTAAATGCTAAAATAATCAATAATTGGGCGAATCCAAAGCTGGAAGTCTCAAGCACAAACAGCACTTTTTGTAGTTAGTTCATAGTTTAGTCGGTGTTTGTGGTGGTCAAGAGCCCGGTTGTTATGGAAATAAACAGCTCATGAAACTGGGTTGAGCACAGTTTGCAGCCTCCGATATTCTTTCTCCGAGTTTGGAGAGAAACAAGACCATGGACAGGGTGGTGAGGGTTCCAGATAATTGCTGGACCCCAATTCATGACACTGCCTCTTGTAGATTCATTAGATGGTGGATAGTTCAGGTGATGGATAGGACAGGTCGGTGGCCACCACGTTGTTTAATCTCCTACATTCCTGGGATTTCGAATTGCCGAACCAGGCTCTGTGGCAACCGTTTAACATGGTCTCTCCCTTGGACCTGTAGAAGATCGAGTGAACATTCGTCACCACACCGATGTCCTTTCTGCTCTATTCTAACAAAGTCATGTCGTTGACTTTATTTATGATTCAATCAATTTGCTGGGTCCACGACAGATCTTCAGAAATATTCACGGCCAGGAACATAAAGTTGTTGACTCTCTCCACCATCGAACCGTCGATGAAGACAGGTTAATCGATCCTCGACCTTCCTCTTCTAAAATCAGCAAATTACCACTTGCCCGTGGGAAACACATTGACGAACAGGGTGTGAGATGTCTTGGATTGGACCAGGGGGATAGGATGGAGTCCAGGTATGTGGAAATTAATTCAGTGGGGCAAGAACACGCTGAAACAATGGGTCTACCAGGAGTGTGAGAAGAAACACGTTGGGACTGGGTGGCAAATGCTGTGCCTATTTTCAAGAAGGGCAGCAAGGAACATGCGGGGAACTGTAGGCCGGTAAGGTTATCTGTAGTTGGTAAGTTGTTGGAGAGTATTCTGAGGGATAGGATATCAATGAATAAATGAATACGGTTATTGGCCAAGTAATCACATACAAGGCGAATTTACAGGCAATTGGGTGGGCGAGGGGCTAATTAGGGACTGTCAGCATGGTTTTGTACGTTGGAGGTCTTGTCTCACAAATCTGATTGATTTTTTTGAAATCGTGAGCAAAAAGGTTGATAAAGGCAGAGCTGTAGATGTTGTGTACACGGACTTTATAATAATAGGAATCGAATATTGGAGCAAAGAGGTCCTTCTGCAGTTGTCCAGAGCCCTAGTGAGACCACACCTGGAGTATTGTGTGCAGTTTTGGTCCCCTAATTTGAGGAAGGACATTTTTGCTATTGAGGGAGCCCAGCGTAGGTTTACCAGGTTAATTCCGGGGATGGCGGGAATGTCATATGCTGAGAGAATGGAGGAACTGGGCTTGTGCACTGTGCAGTTTAGAAATATGAGAGGGTATCTCATTGCAACGTATAAGATTGTTAAGGGTTTGGACACACTAGAGGCAGGAAACATGTACCCGCTGTTGGGGGAGCCCAGAACCAGGGGCCACACACAGTTTAAGAATAAGGGGTAAGCCATTTAGAACGAAGACGAGGAAACACTTTTTCTGTCAGACAGTGGTGAATCTGTGGAATCTCTGCCTGGAGATGGCGGTGGAGGTGGGTTCTCTGGATGCTTTCAAGAGAGAGCTAGATAGGGCTCTTAAAAATAGCGGAGTAAGGGGATTTGGGGAGAAGGCAGGAACGGGGTACTGATTGTGGATGATCAGCCATGATCATATTGAATGGCGGTGCTGGCTCGAAAGGCCGAATGGCATACTCCTGCACCTGTTGTCTGTTGTCTATTGTCTAGTAAAGCGTTCGACAAGGTGCTGCACAGTAGGCTGCTCTGGAAGGTTAGATCTTATGGGATCCAAGAAGAGATATCAGAATGGATAGAAAATTGGCTCCATTGAAGGAAGCAGAGGGTGATGGTGGAAGGTTGCTTCTCTGAATGAAGGCCTGTGACTAGTGGTGTGCCGCAAGGTTCCATTAGAATAATACGTGGAGATGTACGTTGTATAGTTTGGATCAAATATTGCCCAACTCACTGCCGACCACGGCCAACAACACGACCACCTGCGAAGGGAATATTAAGGTGGCGGATGGTCACAGGTTAGTCATTAACCTGAAGGCAGAAAAATATATCAATGTTCCACCATTACCGTTACTTTCTGTGCTGGACAATTTCAATTGCACACATTTCCCGTGAATTGAGTGGGAAGAAAGGCAGACACTGTGGGAAGGTACCAAATCCAAGGAGGGTGAATTCCTACTTTAATCGGCAGAAGTTTGGTCCATTGGGAGAAGTATTTTTTTTCTTGCATTTCCACGCCTGACCTGTATGACATCTACAGTTCTTTCTTTCTAACCTGCCAACGCAGTTCGATGTTAACAAGGAGGAGGTTTGGGGACTTGTGAAGTATATTGGATAAAATCCGCTGGCATCTACTTCGGGTTATTGAGTGACGAAATAAAGGAGATTGCACGAACATTGAGGGAGGTCATTCTCGAACCACTGGCGGCGAGGTCCTAGATGAATGGGAACTAGCTAATGGTGTTCCACTGCTTTAGTAAGAGTGCAGGGATAATTTAGCGAATGATAGGCTGGTGAGCATCATGAGCATCATGTCACCAGTAGGAAGGTATTGTAGAGGATAATTTAGGAAAGGATTTACTTACATTTGGATGAAAATTAGTTAATTAGTGGCTTTGAACGCGGCACGTCGTGTTTTACTAAATTGATCCAATTTTTTTTTAGGAGATAACATAGGTAATGGATTGGGATAGGATGTAGAATGTCTGCGTATATTTTTGTAATAAGCCCCTGTCTCACGGTGCGAGTCGACCCACGAGTGACCCCGAGTGAAAGAAAAAATCAGACTCGTGGTTGTGTACGAGATTCCAAGTTTATGTTCAAGGGTTCAACCGTGTTTCCACGGGTTTGACCAAGTTTGCCGTTTACTTGTCATTTCTAGATGTTCCAAGTTCCTCTCCCGAGTTACCAAGTTCACTCCCCATTTACCAAGTTCCTCTCCCGAGTTACCAAGTTCCTCTCCCGAGTTAGTCTTGAGCCAACAACGACTACTGGCGTGTGGAAAAATCATCACATGGTAAAAATGATGTCATGCAGTTTTTTTCACTATCAAAAGTCTACCATGATTAAATGTCTTAGAGTTGTGGAATGAAGGGTTATGGGGAGAAAGCAGAAACTGGGTACTGATTTTGGATGAACAAAACGGCATTTGATCAAGTCCCCCGTGATAGGGGAATCCGATATTAAGATGCACACGATCTACAGTGTTTTAGTCGTATGGATTTAAAACTGGTTCATTGATAAAAGGCAGAAGTTTGCGGTGGGAGAACGATGTCTAGGCGGGAGATCTGTGACCAGTGGAGTTACAGCTAGATTGGTGCTGGGACCTCTGTTGATATGACTTTGACATGAAAGTAGATTACTAAATAGTTGGTCGTAGGTAGCCGACGCCTGTCCTAGATTTCAGGCCTCATTGTGACCCCCCATGTTTTAAAAGCGATTTCCGCTTTGAAAGCAGCAATTCATTCACTTAAACGCTTGTTTTTCTTTTGCATTAGACAGACCTCTTGCCTTTAAGACCAGTAATCTTTATATTTTGGGGTACATGGACAATAGTGGAGACGTTGAAGCAGGCAGGGTCTGTACAGTTTACAGGGACTGGTTGAAAATGTTGTGTAGACCAGTGCCAGTTGTTCGGCACAAAGCTAGAGGGAAAGGGGGAAACTTTGTCCGGTCCTGGAGATTTCCGGCTTTTCTTTCTTCTTAACAGCCTCTACATCTCCTCAATTTCTATTGTTAGTGATGGAGAAGTGGAGAGACTGGTGTTGGGCAGCAAGGAGGGGGTAGATAGTGGACGATGGCCAGTATTTACAGATTGGAGTCAGGCTGTAAGTGGGTATTAAATGGTGGTTGGGGAGGAGTGGGTGAGGAAGGGGTCTGTCATGCTGAGAGGAGATGTGAAGTGTTGTTTGGGGAGTGGGGATGGGGTATCAGAGTTACGTTTCTGTTTGTCGAACCTGCAGTAGAACTCGTTCAGGTCGTTGGTCAGCTGACGATTGTCCGAGGAGCGGGATACTTTCCTCTTGTCGCTGATGATACCTTGCAAACCCTTCCAAACTGAAGACGAGTCACTAGCTGAGAACTTGCTCCTCAACATTGAGGAGCAAGTTTCTGTTTCTATAAACAGATTTAAATCCCTTCTTAATGATGTTGAAGCGGGCTCTTCTGTCTGTACATGCTTTGTTTGATGATGTTCTGACTGTTACTCTATTTATATGTTCTCTGTTGTTTTTAAATTATTGTCTGTAACTGTGGAACTGTGCCAGGACTCTCTTGTAAAAGAGATTTTTAATCTCAATGAGACTTCTCCTGGTTAAATAAAGGTTAAATAAAAAATAAATAAACATTCCTTTCCTTTCCTTGGCAGCTCTGATTCCTCTTCTCAGCTTGTACATGGCCTGCTTGTAGAGGTATGCATCCCGGCTCATGTAGGCCTCCTCTTTAGACTGTCGGAGCTGTCTGATTTCTGCAGTGAACCAGGGCTTGTTGTTGTTGAAGCAGGTCCGGGTCCTAGTGGAAATGCAACTGTCCGCACAAAAGCTGACATATGATGATACAGTGTGGTCATCGAGGCTGTGGTTGCTTGCCTGAATACATTCCAATCCGTGCCGTCAAAGCAGGATTGTAGGTTTTCAATGATTGTCCAACTTTTCATTGATGTGTCCACAGGCTTAGCAGCTTGTAGGTTCTGCCTGTAGGTTGGTATAAGGTGAACTATGCAATGATTTGAGAGACCCAGACCCGCCCGGGGAACATAACGAACTGTGTTCTTGATTGAAGTGTAACAGTGGTCGAGTGTTTTCGAATCACCGGTGGGGCAAGTCTGTATTTTGGAAGGTCTTGGCTGAGGTTAGAAACTTCGAAACATAGAAAATAGGTGGAAGAAGTAGGCTTTTCGGCCCTTCGAGCCTGCACCGCCATTCAATATGATCATGGCTGATCATCCAACTAGGTATCCTGTACCTGCCATCTCTCCATACCCCCTGATCCGCTTAACCATAAGGGCCACATCTAACTCCCTCTTAAATATAGCCAATGAACTGTCCTCAAGTACCTTCTGTGGCAGAGAATTCCACAAATTCACCACTCTCTGTGTGAAAAATATTTTCCTCATCTCGGTCCTAAAAGATTTCCCCCTTATCCTTAAACTGTGACCCCTTGTTCTGGCCTTCCCCAACATCGGGAACAATCTTCCTGCATCTAGCCTGTCCAACCCCTTAAGAATTGTGTAAGTTTCTATGAGATCCCCTCTCTATCTTCTTGTTAAAGTCCCCCAAGACAATGAGCATGGAGTCTAGGTAGTCACTCTATGCCCTCATTACCTGGTCAGCGAGTTGCTTAGCGCCTCTGTACGCAGGCTTGGTGGGGGGGGGGGGGGGTGTAAACTCCAACGAGAATAACAGAGGTAAATTCCATCGGAGAATAAAAGGGTTTGTAGTTTATAAAGAAGGATTCTAGATTGGGAGAACATATGCTAGACAGTACCGTGATATGGCTGCACCAGTCCTGGTTAGAATAGAAGCGTATTCCACCGCCTCTTGATTTCCCCGCTGCCTCTACTTCACCGTCCGCTCTATGTAGTTGAACGCCATTGTCCACGGTCTCCACAATCTCTAAAGCCACCTCTTTCAGAACCCTAGGTTGCAGTCCATCCGGTCCAAGTGACCTATCCACCTTCAGCCCATTCAGCTTCCCAAGCACCTTCTCCATAGTAATAGCAACAACACTAACTCCTACCCCCCGACTATGTTGAATTTCAGGCACGTTGCTGGTGTCTTACACTCTGAAGACTGATGTACAAAAGTTATTCAACTCCTCTGCCATTTCTTCATTCCCCTTTATCACCTCTCCTGCATCATTCTCATGCGGTCCAATGTCCACGCTTGCTTCTTTCATACTCTTTGTGTAACAGAATAAACTCTTTCTGTCTTGGTTTATTTTATTGGCTAGCTTCCCTTCGTATTTCACCTTTTCTCCACGTATTGCCTTTTTAGTTACCTTCTGTTGTTATTTAAAAGCTTCACAATACTCTGGCTTCCCACGTATCTTTGCTATGTTATATGCCTTCTCTTTTAATTTTATACTGTCCTTGACCTCCATTGTCAGCCAAGGTCGCCTCTTTCTCCAACTCGAATCTACTGAATCGTTTGAATGAAAAGATCCTTCATCTTCCGGATTATTCCCAGAAATTCCTGCCATTGCTGTTCCATCATCACCCCTTTCTAGTCAACATTGGCCACCTCCTCCCTCGTGACTCTGTAGTCCGCTTTGCACAGCTGTAATACGAACAAATCCAAATTCATCTTCTGGCTGTCAAATCGCAGGTTAAATATTATCATATTGTGGTCGCTACCTCCGTCTGGTTCCTTTACCGTGAATTCCTTATGAAATCCAGTTCATTACACAACATTAAATCCAAAACTGCCTTTTCCCTGGTAGTCTCCACTGCAAGGTGCTCTAAGAATCCATCGCGGTGGCAATGTACAAATTCACTTTCTTGGGATTCAGTGTCTGAAGCTGATTTTCCCAGTTTACCTGCATATTAAAATATTCCATGACCACTGAAGCATTTTCTTTCTTACATGCCGATTGTGTCTCCTGATATAACTTGTAGCCTATATCCTGACTACTCTTTGGGGGCACGTAAATAACTCAATTTATGGTATTTTTACCCTTACAATTTCTCACTCTACCCACAATGCCTCTACATCCTACCAACAGAGCTACCCCACCCCTCTGACCACCTGTCTGTCTTTCCGGTACAACGTATAACCTTGAATATTCAGCTCCCTGCTCCGATCCTCTTGTAGCCACGTCTCTGTAAATCCCACAACATCATACCTTCATTAATGTGAGGAGAGAAGAATTAATAGGAATCTGAGTGGGTAAGCTTTTCACACATAGGGCAGTGGATACATGGAACAAACAGCCAGCTGGGCTAGTTGAGACTGGGACTATCCCAACGTGTAAGAAACTGTTCGATATGTATATGGATAGGACAGGTTTGGA
Organism: Amblyraja radiata; assembly: GCF_010909765.2. NCBI lineage: Eukaryota > Metazoa > Chordata > Chondrichthyes > Rajiformes > Rajidae > Amblyraja > Amblyraja radiata. Next base: position 408,927 of record NW_022630166.1, read on the forward strand.
GAAAAGCGGGCCAAACGTGGGCAGGTGGGACGAGTGTAAATGGGAAATGATGGCCGTTGAGGGCAAGATTGGCTGAAGGGCCTATTTCCCCGCTGTATCACTCTATGGCTATGACTCATATTTGAAACATCAGGTTGAATCGCGGTCCCCGTAATCATGAGAGCTTCAGGAAGTTTTACCAGGGTGCTGCAGGCTATGGTCTCTGCTGTCAGTGAGGATAGTTCTCGTGCTCTTTAAACTGGAGGGAAATGAGTGTGGGCTCTGTTTGATGTTCACAAAACGACGAGGACTGTTGTGAGACTGGACACTTGAAAAACATATCGCCTTAGCACAGGTGTCCATAATCGGAGTTCAGACGCTTCAGGTGACGGTTATGTGGGCATTTAAGTAACGGTTATGCCACCCACCCTGAGCTTCAGGTATACAACATGTTGCCTGATTTGGAAATGGATGTCGGCACTCACAACGCTTTGAAAAACAACATTTAGATGAGCTCATGAAACGCAATGATAAGTAAGGTTACCCTGCGAGTGATGGAAAAATGGAGATGTGCAGATTGCTACATGTTGGATGGCATTGGTACCTTGGGCAGGATGTCCTGCTTCTGAATGTCATTATCTGTGACCCTGACTCCAATTAGCTCACGAGAATATCAGCAACCCCAACCTACCATCTTTCTTAATCCGAGACATATTTCAGAGCACCTCTGGTGATTTGAGTCGCCAGGAGCTGCTGTAAGATTTTGAATTCCATTCATGATTTCTGCTGAGCTAAATGTATTCCTTTGTGGAAAAACATCGCATTGGGAGGTTTCCGGGAGGCAGCCCCGGTACTGTCATTAATGTAGCGGAAATATAGTTGGGAGATGGTACCAGTGTACGTGTAGAACAAGTACTGTTCGACGTCAAGAACAAAAAAGGCAGGCATACCTGCGGGCCATCCGAGCGCCCATGGCTAACTCTTTAACTTGAAGAAAATGAATGGAGTCGGAAGATAATTTGTTGAGGGCGATGATGTCTGCCAGGTAGGGAAGAATACTAGTAGGGTGAAATCAATTTGCTCCTTATTCGAAGAAGAACCGGAATGCATTGAGACCTTCCTCGTGGAGATAGACAAAAAATGCTGGAGTAATTGAGCGGGCAGGCAGCATCTCTGGAAGATTATGCCTGTCACCCTGAGTTTCTCCAGCATTTGTCTCTATCTTCGATATAAACCAGCATCTGCGGTTCCTTCCTACAGCTTCCTCTTTGTGGATGAAGGTGTACGGGGACTGTACGTCCGTGGCAAAGATTGTCTAGAAATTGAAAGTAATTGAAGAGTTAAACGGCGTATTGGGTGCCTCGCATGTACAAGGAAGGGATTTGACAAGGGGAGAAAAGCAAGAATCAAGGTGTGTGGAGATGAGGTCAGTGGGGCAAAGCAGACAAAAGCAGTGGGTCTGCCAGGGAAGTTCTGTTGGTGTATTTTGGGGAGGCGATATAACCGGGCACTGCGGGCTGGAGACTGTTGAGGGAGATGGTCAGTGATGAAGAGATCAGAAGCAGTTTGGGAGATGATGGTGTGTTGATCGTCTGTGGGGTCATGGTGAAGGGGTAGGTATGAGGACGTGACCGAGAGATGCCACGGTGGTGGTCAGACTCCCTGGCTACATTTGGCAACTCCCTTGCCGACGGGCTTTAAAAACTGTTTGTGGTTTGTTGCTGAGTGAGCTACAGAAGTGGGGGTGATTTGAGTGAGGGTAGTCGAGATGTCGCCAAGGGTAGACACAAAATGCTGGAGCAATTCAGCGTGTTAGGCAGCATCTCTGGTGAAAATGGATATGTGACGTTTCGGGTAGAGCACCGTATCAATTTGTTCCAGAGATGCTGCTTGACGGGTTAAGATGCTCCAGCATCCTTGGCTCCAGGTCTATAGCTGCCTGACAGTGAAAACACGGGTGGACAGAGTGGTATTTGGAGCACTGTGTGCATTTTTGGTCACCTGTTTTAGGAAAGACATGGAGGTTTTGAGAGGGACCAGAAGAGTTTTACCAGTAGGCTGTCTCGATTAGTCAGCATTAGGTACAAGGTAGGGTTGTACAAACTTGGATTGTTATCGCTGGAACTTCAGCAGCTGAGGAAGAACTGATAGCAAAATATAAAATAACGAGGCGCACAGATACGTCACACAGTCGAAACTTTTTCCAGAGTTTAAATGCCAAGATCTAGATAACTTTTAGCTTTAAAGTGAGGTCGTGTTTAAAGGAGATGTGCAGGTGAGGTATTTGCACAAACTCGCCAGCCCACACATACAACAACCCCGCCCCACACCCTCCCCACACCACACACACTCACTTCACACACACATAATCCCACATACATGACCGCCACCACACACATATACCTATTCCACACCCCACACACACACTCACCACCCACCACACACTCACTTCACACACACATAATCCCACATGCATGCCCGCCATCACACACATATACTTATTTCACCCCCCCCCACACACACACACACACACTCACCACCCCCCCCCACACACTCTGTCCCACATCCACCGCACTCACATGTCCACATCACACACACACCCCCACACTCACCACACACACACACACACACACACACGCACGCACACACGTACACACACATACACATGCACACACACAATGCCACAGCCACCACACACACACACGCACACGCACACACACACTCAGCACCGAGGACGATGATGTCTGCCAGGTAGGGAAGAATACTAGTAAGGTGAAATCAATTTGCTCCTTATTCGAAGAAGAACCGGAATGCATTGAGACCTTCCTCATGGAGATAGACACAAAATGCTGGAGTAACTGAGCGGGCAGGCAGCATCTCTGGAAGATTCTGCCTGTCACCCTGGATTTCTCCAGCATTTGTCTCTATCTTCGATATAAACCAGCATCTGCGGTTCCATCCTACACCTTCTTCTTTGTGGATGAAGGTGTACGGGGACCGGACGTCCATGGCAATGAATGACTAGAAATTGAAAGTTATTGAAGAGTTGAACGGCGTATTAGGTGTCTCGCATGTACAGGGAAGGGATTTGACAAGGGGAGAGAAGCAAGAATCAATTTGTGTGTGGAGATGAGGTCAGTGGGGCAAAGCAGACAATAGTAGTGGGTCTGCCAGGGAAGTTATGTTGGTGTATTTTGGGGAGGCGATATAACCGGGCACTGCGGGGCCGGTGACTGTTGAGGGAGAAGGTCAGAGATGATGAGATCAGAAGCAGTTTGGGCGATGATGGTGTGTTGATCGCCTGTGGGGTCATGGTGAAGGTGTAGGTATGAGGACGTGTCCGAGGGATGCCACGGTGGAGGTCAGACTGCCTGGCTACATTTGGCAACTCCCTTGCCGGCGGGCATAAACATGTTTGTAGTTTGTTGCTGCGTGAGCTACAGATGAGGGTAAATTTGAGTGAGTTAGGGTAGCCGAGATGTCGCCAAGGGTAGACACAAAATGCTGGAGCAATTCAGCGTGTTAGGCAGCATCTCTGGTTATGTGAGGTTTCGGGTAGAGCACCATATCAATTTGCTCCAGAGATGCTGCTTGACGGGTTGAGATGCTATAGCTGCCTAACTGTGGAAACATGAGTAGACAGATAGTGTGCGTGTGTGTGGGGGGTGGAATAGGTATATGTGTGTGGTGGCGGGCATGTATGTGGGATTGTGTGTATGTGAAGTGAGTGTGTGTGGTGTGGGGAGTGTGTGGGGTGGGGTGGTGGTACGTGTGGGTTGGCGAGTTCCTGCAAATGCCGCACCTGCATATCGCCTTTAAACACGACCTCACTTTTAAGCTAAAAGATCTCTAGATCTTGACATTTACTTCGACTGTGTGACCTATCTGTGTGCCTCGTTATTTTATATTTTGCTGTCAGTTCTTCCTCAGCTGCTGAAGTTCACACGCCCACCCACACACATGTACGCACAACCACACGCACGCGCACACAAGGAGGAGGAGCCATCTTGGGGAACGGCTGCTAACCAGCAGCCGTCCGTTTAATTCACTTTTTTGGACGTTTTAGTGAGTTCTGTGCCATGTCTGTGGGAGAAATTACTTTTTAATGTGGGGGGTAGGGGGTAATAATATTTCTTGGTCCCTACCTGGTCGGTGAGGCAGATTTTTCTCCGGGCTGCCCCGTCGACCCGTCCTCGTGGCCTACCAGCGGGCGTGGAGCGCCGTTTCCTGGCAGGGACCGCCCAGCACCTAGGCTTCGGTGGCGGCACAGCGGTGGAGCGCTATCGCGGAGCATGCGGGCGATGCCTTTCCTGGGTCGCCGCGCTGGATCGACGCGCTGGAGCTCCGGTGAGCTGTGGCCGCCGAGATCAGGATGCGGGACTGCGGAGCGGAGCGGGCGGCGCCGACTTCAACATCGGGAGCCTGGGAGCTCCAAACCGGCACGGCCTTGTCGGCTAAGGAAGCCGCGGTCCCCAGTTACGAGGCGGCCGTTCCAGGTGGCCCATCCGCTGAGAGGGCTCTCCCGACGCCGGGGCAACACCACCCGGCTAGAACGGCCAGGAACATCGGGCCTCCGTAGAGGCAACTGTGGAGGCCTCAATAGGCCTCACTTCGGGAGAAATGGAGATGGGGACTGGACATTGTGCCTTCCCCCACAATGGCAATCATTGTGGGGGGATGATTTTTGTTGTTGTGTGTAAGTTAATATGTTAGTCTGTGTCCAAGATGGCTGTGGGAAGGGAGAGTGGATGCTGGCGCGCTTTAGCTGCCGCTGCTCTCTCTTCACATTGTGTTTTAGATTTTTTGTCTTTGGAGCGATTTCTGTCCTTAATTTGTGTATTGGTGATGTCCTTATTATTTATTTTACTCCGACTATATGTTTTTTCTCTCTTGTTAATCTCTGTAAGGTGTCCTTGAGACTTTGAAAGGCGCCCGCAAATAAAATGTATTATTATTATTATTATACACACGCACGCATACGCACACCCACACACTCACGCGCGCACACACACACCCACACACACACGCACACACACCCACACACACACACGCACACACACACGCGCGCGCGCGCACACACACACACAACACGCACACACACACACACGCACATGCACACGCGCGCACACACGCCCACACACACACACACACACACACACACACACACACACACACACACACACACACACACACACACACACACACACACACACACACACACACACAAACACACACACAACCCCACTCCTGTCACACACTGCCTACAGGTACCATGTACTTGAAATGAGGTTCAATGAGATATATTTTCCACACGGACATGGTGGATAGAACAGACCATTGTATTATACGCCTTATGGTAAGTTGAGGGAAATTTGATCACCCGGGAAAACGGACGTAGACACATCATCGGACGAAACTCCCAGCTAAGGTAGTGACGGGTTGTGTTAATTCAGCAGCAAGAGTGAGTGAATGAGATAGGAGCTCAGTCAGACGCACGGGGTGGGGATGTATTCCGTAAACGAATCAGAGTGAATATTTTTCATTTTACCGCGAGCTGACACTGGCAATGAACGACTACATCCGAATCTGCTCCTCTTTTTGCCCTCATGCATTCCCCTCCGTATCGACTAAGAAGATATTTGGATGGAGTTCCGTCGCATTAGGGCACATACCGAATGACTGAGCGCTTTATATTAAGCAACAAGATGCTGGGATTCTCATTTGCAAAGAATGCGACGTGATTTACCATTGGACATTCACTCGTCTGACCATGTTTGTGGAGCGAGTCTGCGAAGAGACGGACCTGAGTCCGTGTGACAGCAGCGCCGGCGTAATCCAGCTCAACATAGGGTTAGGGTTAGGATTAGACCGGCAAACAGACCGCTCACCCTCGTGGATGCTGCGGTGAATCTCAGCTCTGCGCCGGCAGTGGCTGGGGCAGCGAGCGGTTTGGTGAGGCAGCGAGCGGTTTGGTGGGGCAGCGAGCGTTTTGGTGGGGATGTTTGGAGGGGCAGCGAGCGGTTTGGTGGGGAACTGTGGTGGGACAGCGAGCGGTTTGGTGGGGAAGTTTGGTGGGGCAGCGAGAAGATTGGTGGGGCTGTTTGGTGGGGCAGAAGGAGAGATCTTCGTGGCAGAATCGGAGGACACGCCAGGGTCACAAATGTCATCTGTGGACCAGGTCACTGAGGATCCTCAGCGTGTCGGGGAGTGATTGAGTGAGGGGGGATGGTGAGCAGATGGGATGGAGAGGGCACGGATTCCTAGACCGCGCGGCGCTGAATACATTTTACAATCAGACTAAAGGGCGATTTCACTACTTGTTTGAACTGCTGCCTGAACTTAGACGGCGTAAAGAGCAGTGTTTGTGCAGCAGTTCAGGGTCGGCAGCATGGCGGCCAATTCGGTAATGTTGAAATCCGGATGGTCCCAGCTAGGAATTAATGCAGCCAGTCTGAACCACACAACGTGTATCGCACGGAGCGCCCACAACACGATGAAATTCCCCGAGATGACCAACAGTAAAATGAAGGATTTCCTGCGGCTCTCCATCTCCGGCTCTCTGCCTCTCTCCTCACTGCTGGGTCCCCGGAGTCTCCTGCGGGCTCTGCTCGCCATTAACACATATCTGATGGTCGACATGTTGAACAAACAATGAGGTCTAATGGAATCGCGGGGGTGATGAGATACTGGAGCAACTCCCCGATTCCCCAGGCCAGTGAGAATCGAATACTCTATGTAACCCAACAAAACCAGGGGGAATTAAATAGCAAGTATGCACCGCCCAGCATAAAATACCAGAAGGTGTTCTTTAAACAGCTCAGCACGATCACTGTCCCCAGAACCATAGCCGCCGTTCTCTCGCCGTTCTCTCGTTTGTTTTCAGCTTCCGGCAACAAATGGCCACAAATCAATCAAAGGTGGAGGTGACGGTGAACCAGACAGAACAGTCGGTGACGGCATAAAGCAACACGGCGAGGATATTACACACTGGGACATACACACAAGAACTTAAATGAAAAGTGGTAAGCAATGGGAATCTGCCTCATTATCAGGTCGACGATAATGACCAGTAGATCGGCCGTTGCCATGGCCATCAGGTAGCGAGTGACACATGTGGAGAGACCTCACTTTCCCCGGGACAGGACCACAATGGTCAGCGTGTTTACTGTGAGGATGGAAGTGAACTGAGACATGAGAACAGCGGACAAAGCAAACTCGGCAGTTTCATCGAGGCGAGGTGCAAATCAAATGCACAATCCTGTTCTGGGATTGTAGAAGATTGTCTAACGAGGCTGTCTAGTAGTAACTACTGAAGGAAATAAATTATTCTGCATCTGCTCGATCACGTAACAGATGCGAAGCTGCAGTTAGGACGGTGGGGACAAATAATCAGATCTGTGCCTGACCATTGCTCACTCACTTCACCATGGGAGTTTAGCTCTTTGCTTCACTATGAGTGAATCAAAGATTATACAGCAGAGCAAGATAAACCCAATGGACTGACGTGTAGTAACGGAACGTCGCGGCCGCCATTTGAGTAAGGCAAACGCGACATATTCGGTAGTGGGGACGGACTCCACAGTTATACAATCTGCTCCTTCATCAGCTCGCAGGGAAAAGCAACGAAACTAGAGGCTCCTCTACTATCTTTGGGGGAAGAGGATGTTTCCTCCACTCCTGTGTTTATCCAGGACTGATTCTCGGTTGGTCCCCCCCCCCCCCCGATACCAGATGAAGGCGGCCGGCCGGCGGGAGAGCCTCAAGTGTTCATTGCCCAATGCGTCAGTGCCAGTCTGTTGGGGACGGGGGGCTGTACTGGTTCCGAGAAGGAGAATCAATGTGTGTGGAGATGCGGTCAGTGGGGCAAAGCAGACAAAAGCAGTGGGTCTGCCAGGGAAGTTCTGTTGGTCTATTTTGGGGAGGCGATATAACCAGGCACTGCGGAGCTGGAGACTGTTGAGGGAGATGGTCAGGGATGATGAGATCAGAAGCAGTTTGGGAGATGATGGCGTGTTGATCGTCTGTGGGGTCATGGTGAAGGGGTAGGTATGAGGTCGTGACCGAGAGATGCCACGGTGGAGGTCAGACTGCCTGGCTACATTTGGCACCTCCTTTGACGGCGGGCTTTAAAACATGTTTGTGGTTTGTTGCTGAGTGAGCTACAGATGGGGGGAAATTTGAGTGAGTTCGGGTAGTCGAGATGTCGCCAAGGGTAGACACAAAATGCTGGAGCAATTCAGCGTGTTAGGCAGCATCTCTGGTGAAAATGGATATGCGACGTTTCAGGTAGAGCACCATATTAATTTGCTCCAGAGATGCGGCTTGACGTGTTGAGATGATCCAGCATCCTTGGGTCCAGGTCTATAGCTGCCTGACAGTGGAAACACGGGTGGACAGAGTGGTATTTGGAGCACTGTGTGCATTTTTGTTCGCATAGTTTTTGGAAAGACATGGATGTTTTGAGAGAGAGCAGAATAGTTTACTAGTAGGCTGTCTCGATAGTCAGCATTAGGTACAAGGCAAGGTTGAACAAACTTGGATAGTTTTCGCTGGAACTTCAGCAGCTGAGGAAGAACTGATAGCAAAATATAAAATAACGAGGCGCATAGATAGGTCACAGAGTCGAAACGTTTTCCAGAGTGTAAATGTCAAGATCTAGAGACCTTTTAGCTTTAATGTGAGGTCGTGTTTAAAGGAAGTGTGCAGGTGAGGTATTTGCACAAACTCGCCAGCTCACACATACCACAACCCCGCCCCACACACTCCCCACACCACACCACACACACTCACTTCACACACACATAATCCCACATACATGCCCGTCACCACACACATATACCTATTCCACCCCCCCCCACACACTCACCAACGCACATATTCTATCCCACATTGACCGCACTCACATGCCCACTTCACACGCACACACACACATAAACATGCACACACACACACACACACACACACACACACACACACACACACACACACACACACACACACACACACACACACACACACACACACACACACACACACACACACACACACACACACACACACAATGCCACAGCCAACACACGCCCATACCGTATAAACATATAACCATATAACAATTACAGCACGGAAACAGGCCATCTCGGCCCTACAAGTCCGTGCCGAACAACGTTTTACCCTTAGTCCTACCTGCCTGCACTCCATATAATAACCATATAACCATATAACAATTACAGCACGGAAACAGGCCATCTCGACCCTTCTATTCCGTGCCGAACACGTATTCCCCCCTAGGCCCATATACCTGCGTTCAGACCATAACCCTCCATTCCTTTCCTGTCCATATAACTATCCAATGTATTTCTAAATGAAAAAAACGAACCTGCCTCCACCACCCTCACTGGAAGCTCATTCCACGCAGCCACCGCTCTCTGAGTAAAGAAGTTCCCCCTCATGTTACCCTTTCCCTTAATTCTCAAGTCATGTCCCCTTGTTTGAATCTTCCCTATTCTCAATGGGAAAAGCTTATCCACGTCAACTCTGTCTATCCCTCTCATCATTTTAAAGACCTCTATCAAGTCCCCCCTTAACCTTCTGCGCTCCAAAGAATAAAGCCCTAACTTGTTCAACCTTTCTCTGTAACTCAGTTGCTGAAACCCATGCAACATTCTAGTAAATCTCCTCTGTACTCTCTCTATTTTGTTGACATCCTTCCTATAATTAGGCGACCAAAATTGTACACCATACTCCAAAATTGGCCTCCCCAATGCCTTGTACAATTTTAACATTACATCCCAACTTCTATACTCAATGCCCTGATTTATAAAGGCCAGCACACCAAAAGCGTTCTTTACCACCCTATCTACATGAGATTCCAGTTTCAGGGAACTGTGCACAGTAATTCCCAGATCCCTCTGTTCACCTACATTCTTCAATTCCCTACCATTTACCATGTACGTCCTATTTTGATGTGTCCTGCCAAGATGTAGCACCTCACACTTATCAGCATTAAACTCCATCTGCCATCTTTCAGCCCACTCTTCCAACTGGCATACATCTATCTGTGGACTTTGAAAATCTACTTCATTTTCCACAACCCCACCTATCTTAGTATCATCTGCATACTTACTAATCCAATTTACCACACCATCATCCAGATCATTGATGTACATGACAAACAACAGTGGACCCAACACAGATCCCTGTGGCACCCCACTAGTCACTGGCCTCCAACCTGACAAACAACCATCCACCATTACTCTCTGGTATTCATACCATAACCCTCCATTCCCTTCTCATCCATATGCCTATCCAATTTATTTTTAAATGACACCAACGACCCTGTCTCCACCACTTCCACTGGAAGTTCATTCCACACCGCCACCACTCTCTGAGTAAAGAAGTTCCCCCTCATGTTACCTCTAAACTTCTGTCCCTTAAGTCTGAAGTCATGTCCTCTTGTTTGAATCTTCCCTATTCTCAAAGGGAAAAGCCGATCCACATCAACTCTGTCTATCCCTCTCATCATTTTAAAGACCTATATCAAGTCCCCCCTTAACCTTCTGCGCTCCAGAGAATAAATACCTAACTTATTCAACCTATCTCTGTAACTTAGTTGTTGAAACCCAGGCGACATTCTAGTAAATCTCCTCTGTACTCTCTCTATTTTGTTGACATCCTTCCTATAATTGGGCGACCAAAATTGTACACCATACTCCAGATTTGGTCTCACCAATGCCTTGTATAATTTTAACATTACATCCCAGCTTCTATACTCAATGCTCTGATTTATAAAGGTTAGCATACCAAAAGCTTTCTTTACCACCCTATCTATATGAGATTCCACCTTCAAGGAACTATGCACGGTTTTTCTCAGATCCCTCTGTGCAACTGTATTCTTCAATTCCCTACCATTTACCATGTACGTCCTATTTTGATTTGTCCTGCCAAGGTGTAGCACCTCACCCATAATACCCATTACACACCATCCCCCACCCCCCCCCCCCCACCACACACAAACACACACACAACACCACACCCGCCTCACTGGTCGAGGGAAACTTGATCACCTGGGAAAACGGACGTAGACACAGCATCAGGGCGAAACTCCCAGCTAAGGTAGTGACGGGATGTGTGTATTCAGCAGCAAGAGTGAGAGAATGAGATAGGACTCAATCGGACGCACGGGGTGGGGATATAACCCGGAAACGAATCAGGGAGAATATATATATCATTTTACTGTGGGCTGACACTGGCAATGAACGACTACATCCGAATCTGCTCCTGTTTTTGACTTCATGTATTCTACTCCGTATTGACTTTGAGGATATTTGAACGAGTTCAGTCGCATTGGGTCACAGACCGAATGACTGAGCGCTTGATATAAAGCAACAAGCTGCGGGGATTCTCATTTGGAAAGAAGGCGACGTGATTTACCATTGGGCATTCACTCGTCTGACCATGTTTGTGGACCGAGTCTGTGAAGAGACGGACCTGAGTCAGTGTGACAGCAGCGCCGGCGTAATCTCGCTCAACATAGGGTCAGGGTTAGACTGGCAAACAGACCGCTCACCCTCGTGGATGCTGCGGTGAATCGCAGCTCGGCGCCGGCAGTGGCTGCGGCAGCGAGTAACCAGTGGGGAAATTTGGTGGGGCAGCGAGCGGTTTGGTTGGGCAGCGAACGGTTTGGTGGGGCAGCGAGCGGGTTGGTTGGGCAGCGAACGGTTTGGTGGGGCAGCGAGCGGTTTGGTGGGTCAGTTTAGTGGGGCAGCGAGCAGTTTGGTAGAGAAGTTTGTTGGGGCAGCGAGCGGTTTGGTGGGGAAGTTTGGTGGGGCAGCGAGCGGTTTAGTGGGGCAGCGAGCGGTTTGGTGGGGAAGTTTGGTGGGGCAGCGAACGGTTTGGTGGGGCAGCGAGCGGTTTGGTGGGGCAACGAACGGTTTGGTGGGTCTGTTTGGTGGGGCAGCGAGCGGTTTGGTGCGGTAGTTTGGTGGGGCAGAAGAAGAGATTCTCGTGGCAGAATCGGAGGACACACCAGGGTCACAAATGTAATCTGTGAACCAGGTCACTGAGGATCCTCAGCGTGTCGGGGATTGAGTCGGGAGGGTGAGTAGATGGGCTGTAGAAGGCACGGATTCCTAGAACCCGTGGCGCTGAATGCATTTTACAATCAGACTAAAGGGCGATTTCACCACTTGTTTGAACTGCTGCCTGAACTTAGTCTGGGTGATGGCGTAAAGAGCAGTGTTTGTGCAGCAACTCAGGGTCTGCAACATGGCGGCCACTTCGCCAATGTTGGAATCCGGATGGTCCCAGTTAGCAATTAATCCAGCCAGTCTGAACCACACAACATATATCGCACGGAGCGCCCACAACACGATGAAATTCCCCGAGATGACCAACAGTAAAATGAGGGATTTCCTGCGGCTCTCCATCCCCGGGTCACTGCCACTCTCCCCACTGCTGGGACCCCGGAGTCTCCTGCGGGCTCTGCTCGCCATTAACACGTATCTGATGGTCGACGTGTTGAACACAACAATGAGGCCAAATGGCATCACGGGGGTGATGAGATACTGGAGAAACTCCCCGATTCCCCAGGCCAGTGAAAATCGAACACTGGGTGTAACATAACAAAACCAGGGGGCATTAAATAGCATGTAGCTATCGCTCAACATAAAATACCAGAAGGTGTTCTTTAAACAGCTCAGCAAGGTCACTGTCCCCAGAACCACGGCCGCCGTTCTCTCTGTGCAATAGTTTGCTTTCAGCTTCTGGCAACAAATGGCCACAAATCGATCAAAGGTGAAAGTGACGGTGAACCAGACAGAACAGTCGGTGACGGCGTAAAGCAACACGGCGTGGATATTGCACACTGGGACATAGTACAGGAACTTAAATGCTTCATAGTAAGCAATGGGAATCTGCCTCAGCATCAGGTCGATAATAATGACCAGTAGATCGGTCGTTGCCATGGCGATCAGGTAGCGAGTGACACCTGTGGAGAGACCGCACTTTCCCCGGGACAGGACCACAATGGTCAGCGTGTTCACTGTGAGGAGGGAAGTAAATAGAGACATGAGAGACAGCGGATAAAGCAAACTCGGCAGATACATCGATGCGAGGGGGAAATCAAATGCACAATCCTGTTCTGGGATTCAGAGGTCTAGAAGTTTTATATCAAGGCTGCCAGCTGGTGACAACACAACGAACTAAATTACTTACGGTAGAATCACCTCATCTATCCGACTACTGAGCAGATGAGAAGCTGCTGTTACGAGGGTTCGCCTATAGAATCTGACCGGGTTATGGCCATTGCTCACTTCACCATGGGAGTTTAGCTCATTGGTTCACTGTGAATCTGGTTCAGTGTGGGCTGGAGAACACACACTCGTCCTGCTCTTTACGCAGACACGTTGTGTTAGTGTGAATCAATCAGCCCAGCTTTCTCTCTCTATCCATTGCCCAATGCGCCAGTGTCTGTTAGTCTGTTGGGGACAATAATGGTTCCGATACGGAGCATTACGCACACACAGTGACATTGGGCAAACTGGACCAGATCCCAGCGGGAACCGCTCGCTTCAGTCGCACCTGGGAACGGAGGGAGGGAGGCAAAGAAAAGTATGTCGGTATCTCAAGGTTGCATTAAACCTGTAAAACCCTGTAAAACATGTAAAACTCCTATACAATCAGTGTATTGTTTGCAGCGGGCAGTTTCCACAACTCCATATAGATCGCCATGCGCACGGCAGCAGTGAATTGCACCAGGAGAATGAAGTACATGAACTGGAAAGGTGTTAAAGATTGTTTCCCGTTTAAATAACATTAACTATGGACATGGTAGCAATGTAAAAATATCATGTATAAAGGGTAAGCAACACGGTGATGAACAGCGGGAAACCTATGATCTCCACAATCAGACAGCATCAGGACATTACCCATTACCCAGTCGAAGCTTGTTTAAATAGAACACATCATGAAATGTTCGAGCTACAGACATTTATACAGGATCCCGTAACCACCGCTTCTCACCTATTGTTGCTCGGGAATTTAGACAGATACTTACCTGGAAGAGCAGCAAGGGCTATAATCGGATAAAAGACAACCTGAATATTCATGATTAACATATAGATCCGATCACTTAAGCTGTACCCAGACCCAAAAATATCGTCAGCCGAATAGAAGATACTCTTCTCCATCGCAGGAACTTCCCAGTCTACCATTTTCAGAGACTGATCCAGTTGTGTAACACCGCACTCACTGTTCCCCGATTACACTCGGCGACATTCACTACACTCGTTATTATTCTAGCATTCCTAAACATCCATTTAACATCCCACGTTATTGTCCACAGATTCCCAATGGGTTTCTCCGTCTGTGGAGCTGCTGCTCTGTGGCGGTGACGGATGGGATGATCTCACTAACACTCTCATATCCCAGCAACAGGAATGGTTTATATTGGGAACTGGGAAACCTCCGGTGACACAACCGGGCTCCGTGTAGACTGACGTTAATTACACTCACTGAACAAACATCTACTGTTAACTCTTTTGTGTCCGGGCACAAAGTGCCTCACGGAAAGGGCACCAGTCATCATGGGTGATGATATCCATTCTTTATGTTCTGTCTAGTGGACAGTTAGTGCCGGGGGGCATTCCACAGGCCCGGTAGATTCCGCATCATCTCTCCGCAATCTCGATAATCGTGAGCAGTCGCCTGAAATCGCAATGTTCATATTAATAGTTTCCATTGACGAGTGCATTTCGGGAATCTTGAATCATTTAATCTGACATCTTGACATGGAGGACATGTATTAGAAAATTAAACGGACGGACATGCACCATTCATTATATTTAAATAATGGATTTGGGGCTCAGCCAACCATTCGTTAATAAAGACATCCATCAGATCGCTTTTTAAATATTTTCCTCTTACCTCAAACCCTCGTCGTGTTGAAGATGATATTCTGACCATGGAGACAAAAGTCGATCTCTGCTGCTACAAATGTCCCGATACATTTCTTTCTGGTGACTTCTCAACGTCCATGGCTGTAGGGGAGATGTCACGTACTCCAATCTCAAGTGTCAAGAGTGTTTAATGGTCATATGTACAGATAACTCAACAATATTTGTTTCCTGTAGCAGCAGAACACATCTGTAAAGACAGCGCACACACACAGATAACACAAAGAACAAAAGATAGTTAAATGCTAAAATAATCAATATTTGGGCAAATCCAAAGCTGGAAGTCTCAAGCACAAACAACACTTTTTGTAGTTAGTTCATAGTTTAGTCGGTGTTTGTGGTGGTCAAGAGCCCGGTTGTTATGGAAATAAACAGTTCATGAAACTGGGGTGAGCACAGTTGCAGACTCCGATATTCTTTCTCCGAGTTTGGAGAGAAACAAGGCCATGGACAGGGTGGTGAGGGTTCCAGATAATTGCTGGTCCCCAATTCATGACACTGCCTCTTGTAGATCCATTAGATGGTGGATAGTTCAGGTGATGGATAGGACAGGTCGGTGGCCACCACGTTGTTTAATCTCCTACATTCCTGGGATTTCGAATTGCCGAACCAGGCCCTGTGGCAACCGTTTAACATGGTATCTCCCTTGGACCTGTAGAAGATCGAGAGAACATTCGTCATCACACCGATGTCCTTTCTGCTCTATTCTAACAAAGTCATGTCGTTGACTTTATTAATGATTCAATCAATTTGCTGGGTCCACGACAGATCTTCAGAAATATTCACGGCCAGGAACATAAAGTTGTTGACTCTCTCCACCATCGAACCGTCGATGAAGACTGGTTAATCGATCCTCGACCTTCTTCTTCTAAAATCAGCAAATTATCACTTGCCCGTGGGAAACACATTGACGAACAGGGTGTGAGATGTCTTGTATTGGACCAGGGGGATAGGATGGAGTCCAGGTATATAGAAATTAATTCAGTGGGGCAAGAACACGCTGAAACAATGGGTCTACCAGGAGTGTGAGAAGAAACACGTTGGGACTGGGTGGCAAATGCTGTGCCTATTTTCAAGAAGGGCTGCAAGGAACATGCGGGGAACTATAGGCCGGTAAGGTTATCTGTAGTTTGTAAGTTGTTGGAGAGTATTCTGAAGGATAGGATATCAATGAAGAAATGAATACGTTTATTGGCCAAGTAATCACATAGAAGGCGAATTTACAGGCAATTGGGTGGGCAAGGGCTAATTAGGATAGTCAGCATGGTTTTGTACGTTGGAGGTCGTGTCTCACAAATCTGATTGATTTTTTTGAAGACGTGAACAAAAAGGTTGATAAAGGCAGAGCTGTAGATGTTGTGTACACGGACTTTATAATAATAGGAATCGAATATTGGAGCAACGAGGTCCTTCTGCAGTTGTCCAGAGCCCTAGTGAGACCACACCAGGAGTATTGTGTGCAGTTTTGGTCCCCTAATTTGAGGAAGGACATTTTTGCTATTGAGGGAGCCCAGCGTAGGTTTACCAGGTTAATTCCGGGGATGGCGGGAATGTCATATGCTGAGAGAATGGAGCAACTGGGCTTGTACACTGTGCAGTTTAGAAATATGAGAGGGTATCTCATTGAAACGTATAAGATTGTTAAGGGTTTGGACACACAAGAGGCAGGAAACATGTTCCCGCTTTGGGGGAGCCCAGAACCAGGGGCCACACACAGTTTAAGAATAAGGGGTAAGCCATTTAGAACGAAGACGAGGAAACACTTTTTCTCTCAGAGAGTGGTTATTCTGTGAAATATCTGCCTGGAGATGACGGTGGAGGTGGGTTCTCTGGATGCTTTCAAGAGAGAGCTAGATAGGGCTCTTAAAAATAGCGGAGTAAGGGGATTTGGGGAGAAGGCAGGAACGGGGTACTGATTGTGGATGATCAGCCATGATCATATTGAATGGCGGTGCTGGCTCGAAGGGCCGGATGGCCTACTCCTTCACCTGTTGTCTGTTGTCTATTGTCTAGTAAAGCGTTCGACAAGGTGCTGCACAGTAGGCTGCTCTGGAAGGTTAGATCTTATGGGATCCAAGAAGAGATATCAGAATGGATAAAAAATTGGCTCCATGGAAGGAAGCAGAGGGTGATGGTGGAAGGTTGCTTCTCTGAATGAAAGCCTGTGACTAGTGGTGTGCCACAAGGTTACATTAGAATAATACGTGGAGATGTACGTTGTATAGTTTGGATCAAATATTGCCCAACTCACTGCCGACCACGGCCAACAACACGACCACCTGCGAAGGGAATATTAAGGTGGCGGATGGTCACGGGTTAGTCATTAACCTGAAGGCAGACAAATATATCAATGTTCCACCATTACCGTTACTTTCTGTGCTGGACAATTTCAATTGCACACATTTCCCGTGAATTGAGTGGGAAGAAAGCCAGACACTGTGGGAAGGTACCAAATCCAAGGAGGGTGAATTCCTACTTTAATCGGCAGAAGTTTGGTCCATTGGGAGAAGTTTGTTTTTTCTTGCATTTCCACGTCTGACCTGTATGGCATCTACAGTTCTTTCTTTCTAACCTGCCAACGCAGTTCGATGTTAAGGAGGAGGAGGTTTGGGGACTTGTGAAGTGTATTGGATAATTTCCGCTGGCATCTAATTCGGGTTATTGAGTGACGAAAGAAAGGAGATTGCACGAACATTGAAGGAGTTCATTCTCGAACCACTGGCGGCGAGGTCCTAGATGAATGGGAACTAGCTAATGGTGTTCCACTGCTTTAGTAAGGGTGCAGGGATAATTTAGCGAATGATAGTCTGGTGAGCATAATGAGCATCATGTCACCAGTAGGGAAGGTATTGTAGAGGATAATTTAGGAAAGGATTTACTCACATTTGGATGAAAATTAGTTAATTAATGGCTTTGAACGCGGCACGTCGTGTTTTACTAATTTGATCCAGTTTTTTTAGGTGATAACATATGTAATGGATTGGGAAAGGATGTAGAATGTCCGCGTATATTTTTGTAATAAACCCCTGTCTCACGGTGCGAGTCGACCCCCGAGTGACCCCGAGTGAAAGAAAATATCAGACTCGTGGTTGTGTACGAGATTCCAAGTTTATGTTCAAGGGTTCAACCGTGTTCCCACTTGGTTGACTAACTTTGCCGTTCTCTTGTCATTTGTAGATGTTCCAAGTTCCTCTCCCGAGTTACCAAGTTATCTCCCCATTTACCAAGTTCCTCTCCCGAGTTACCAAGTTCCTCTCCCGAGTTACTCTTGAGCCAACAACGACCACTGGCGTGTGGAAAAATCATCACATGGTAAAAATGATATCATGCAGTTTTTTTCACTATAAAAAGCCTCCCATTATTAAATTTCTTAGAGTTGCGGAATGAAGGGATATGGGGAGAAAGCAGAAACTGGGTACTGATTTTGTATGAACAAAACGGCATTTGATCAAGTCCCCCGTGATAGGGGAATCCGATATTAAGATGCACACGATCTACAGTGTTTTAGTCGTATGGATTTAAAACTGGTTCATTGATAAAAGGCAGAAGTTTGCGGTGGGAGAACGATGTCTAGGCGGGAGATCTGTGACCAGTGGAGTTACAGCTAGATTGGTGCTGGGACCTCTGTTGATATGACTTTGACATGAAAGTAGATTACTAAATAGTTGGTCGTAGTTAGCCGACGCCTGTCCTAGATTTCAGGCCTCATTGTGACCCCCCATGTTTTAAAAGCGATTTCCGCTTTGAAAGCAGCAATTCATTCACTTAAACGCTTGTTTTTCTTTTGCATTAGACAGACCTCTTGTCTTTAAGACCAGTAATCTTTATATTTTGGGGTACAGGGACAATAGTGGAGACGTTGAAGCAGGCAGGGTCTGTACAGTTTACAGGGACTGGTTGAAAATGTTGTGTAGACCAGTGCCAGTTGTTCGGCACAAAGCTAGAGGGAAAGGGGGAAACATTGTCCGGTCCTGGAGATTTCCGGCTTTTCTTTCTTCTTAACAGCCTCTCCATCTCCTCAATTTCTATTGTTAGTGATGGAGAAGTGGCCAGACTGGTGTTGGGCAGCAAGGAGGGGGTAGAGAGTGGACGATGGCCCAGTCTTTACAGATTGGAGTCAGGCTGTAAGTGGGTATTAAGTGGTGGTTGGGGAGGAGTGGGTGAGGAAGGGGCCAGTCCTGCTGTGAGGAGGTGTGAAGTGTTGTGTGGAGATGGGGTATCAGAGTTACGTTTCTGTTTGTCGAACCTGCAGTAGAACTCGTTCAGGTCGTTGGTCAGCTGACGATTGTACGAGGAGCGGGGGACTTTCCTCCTGTCACTGATGATACCTTGCAAACCCTTCCAAACTGAAGAAGAGTCACTAGCTGAGAACTTGCTCCCCAACATTCCTTTCCTTTCCTTGGCAGCTCTGATTACTCTTCTCAGCTTGTACTTGGCCTGCCTATAGAGGTCTGCATCCCCGCTCTTGTAGGCCTCCTCTTTAGAATGGCGGAGCTGTCTGAGTTCTGCAGTGAATCAAGGCTTGTTGTTGTTGAACCATGTCCGGGTCCTAGTGGAAATGCAACTGTCCGCACAAAAGCTGACATATGATGATACAGTGTCTGTATGGTCATCGAGGCTTGTGGTTGCTTCCATGAACACATTCCAATCCGTGCAGTCAAAGCAGGACTGTAGGTTCTCAATGCCCTCGCTTGTCCAACTTTTCATTGTTGTGTCCACAGGCTTAGCAGCTTGTAGTTTCTGCCTGTAGGTCGGTATAAGGTGAACTATGCAATGATCTGAGAGACGCAGACCCGCCCGGGGAACAGAGCGATATGCGTTCTTGATTGAAGTGTAACAGTGTTCTCGACTCACTGGTGGGGCAAGTCTGTATTTTGGAAGGTCTTGGCTGAGGTTATGAACATAGAAAATATGTGCAGGAGTAGAGGCCATTCGGCCCTTTGAGCCTGCACCGCCATTCAATATGACCATGGCTGATCATCCAACTCAGTATCCTGTACCTGCCTTCTCTCCATACCCCCTGATCCCTGTAGCCACAAGGGCCACATCTAACTTCATCTTAAATATAGCCAATGAACTGGTCTCAACCACCTTCTGAGGCAGATAATTCCACAGATTCACCACTCTCTGTGTGAAAAATGTTTTCCTCATCTCGGTCCTAAAAGATTTCCTCCTTATCCTTAAACTGTGACCGCTTGTTCTGGACTTCCCCAACACTGGGAAAAATCTTCCTGCATCTAGCCTGTCCAACCCCTTAAGAATTGTGTAAGTTTCTATAAGATCCCCCCTCAATCTTCTTGTTAAAGTCCCCAAAGACAATGAGCATGGAGTCTAGGTAGTCACTCTCTACCATCATTACCTGGTCAGCGAGTTGCTTAGCGCCTCTGTACGCAGGCTTGGTGGGGGGGGGGGGGGTAAACTCCAACGAGAAATACAGAGGCAAATTCCATCGGAGAATAAAAGGGTTTGTAGTTTATAAAGAAGGATTCTAGATTGGGAGAACATATGTTAGACAGTACCGTGATGTGGCTGCCCCAGTCCTGGTTAGATTAGAAGCGTATTCCACCGCCTCCTGATTTTCCTCCTGCCTCTACTTCACCGTCCGCTCTATGTAGTTGAACGGCATTGTCCACGGTCACCACAATCTCTAAATCCACCTGTTTCATAACCCTAGGGTGCAGTCCATCTGGTCCAAGTGACCTATCCACCTTCAGCCCATTCAGCTTCCCAAGCACCTTCTCCATAGTTATAGCCACAACACTAACTCCTACCCCCTAACTATGTTGAATTTCAGGCACGTTGCTGGTGTCTTACACTCTGAAGACTGATGCACAGAAGTTATTCAGCTCCTCTGCCATCTCTTTATTCCCCATTATCACTTCTCCTGCATCATTCTCTAGCGGTCCACTGTCCACGCTTGCCTCTTTCATACTCTTTGTGTAACAGAAGAAATTCTTGCTGTCTTGGTTTATATTATTGGCTAACTTCCTTTCGTATTTTACCTTTTCTCCATGTGTTGCCTTTTTAGTTACCTTCTGTTGTTATTTATAAGCTTCACAATACTATGGCTTCCCACAAAGCTTTGCTATGTTATACGCCTTCTCTTTTAATTTTATACTTTCCTTGACTTCCATTGTCAACCACGGGCGCCTCTTTCTCCACCTCGAATCTTTCTGAATCGTTTGAATGAAAATATCCTGCATTTTCCGGATTATTCCCTGAAATTCCTGCCATTGCTGTTCCATGAACACCCCTTTCTAGTCAACTTTGGCCACCTCCTCCCTCATGACTATGTAGTCCGCTTTGCACATCTGCAATACGGACATATCCGAATTCATCTTCTGGCTATCAAATCGCAGGTTAAATATTATCATATTGTGGTCGCTACCCCCGTCTGGTTCCTTTGCCGTGAATTCCCTTATGAAATCCAGTTCATTACACAACATTAAATCCAACACTGCCTTTTCGCCGGTAGACTCCACTGCCAGGTGCTCTAAGAATCCATCGCGGAGGCCATGTACAAATTCACTTTCTTGGGGTTCATTATCTGAAGCTGATTTTCACATTTTACCTGCATCTTAAAATGACCCATGACCACTGTAGAATTTTCTTTCTTACATGCCGATTGTGTCTCCTGATATAACTTGTAGCCTATATCCTGGCTACTCTTTGGTGGCTGTAAATAACTCCCATTAGGGTATTTTTACCCTTACAATTTATCAGCTCTACCCACAATGACTCTACATCTTCTGATCCTATGTCACCCCTCGCTAAAGACCGAATTTAATTCCTTATCAACATAGCTACCCCACCCCTCTGACCACCTGTCTGTCTTTCCGGTACAACGTATAACCTTGAATATTCAGCTCCCTGCTCCGATCCTCTTGCAGCCACGTCTCTGTAAATCCACAACATCACAACTTTATTAAGGTGAGGGGAGATAATTTAATAGGAATCTGAGTGGGTAAGCTTTTCACATATAGGGCAGTGGATACATGGAACAAACAGCCAGCTGGGTTAGTTGAGGCTGGGACTATCCCAACGTGTAAGAAACTGTTAGATATGTATATGGATAGGACAGGTTTGGAGAAAGGCGGGCCAAACGTGGGCAGGTGGGACGAGTGTAAATGGGAAATGATGGCCGTTGAGGGCAAGATTGGCTGAAGGGCCTATTTCCCCGCTGTATCACTCTATGATTATGACTCATATTTGAAACGTCAGGTTGAATTGCGGTCTCCGCAATCATGAGAGCTTCAGGGAGTTGTACCAGAGTGCTGCAGGATATGGTTTCTCCTGTCTGTGGGGATAGCGCTCGTGCCCTTTAAACTGGAGGGAAATGAGTGTGGGCTCTGTTTGATGTTCACAAAACGACGGGGACTGTTGTGAGACTGGACACTTGAAAAACATATCGCCTTAGCACAGGTGTCCATAATCGGAGATGAGACGCTTCAGGTGACGGTTATGTGGGCATTTAAGTAACGGTTATGCCACCCACCCTGAGCTTCAGGTATACAACATGTTGCCTGATTTGGTAATGGATGTCGGCACTCACAACACTTTGAAAAACAATATTTAGATGAGCTCATGAAACGCAATGGTAAGTAAGGCTGCCATGCGAGTGATGGGAAAATGGAGAATTGCAGATTGCTACTTGTTGGATGGCATTGGTACCTTGGGCAGAATGTCCTGCTTCTGAATGTCATTATCTGTGACCCTGACTCCAATTAGCTCACGAGAATATCAGCAACCCCAACCTACAATCTTTGTTAATCCGAGACATATTTCACGGCAACTCTGGTGATTTGAGTCGCCAGGAGCTGCTGTTCGATTTTGAATTCCATTCATGATTTCTGCTGAGCTGAATGTATTCCTTTGTGGATAAACATTGCATGGGAGGTTTCCAGGAGGCAGCCCCGGTACTGTCATTAGTGTAGTGGAAATATAGTTGGGAGATGGCACCAGTGTACGTGTAGAACAAATACTGTTCAACGTCAAGAACAAAAAAGGCAGGCATACCTGGGGCCCATCCGAGCGCCCATGGCCACACCTTTAACTTGAAGAAAATGAACGGAGTCCGAAGACAATTTGTTGAGGCGAGGATGTCTGCCAGGTAGGGAAGAATACTAGTAGGGTGAAATCAATTTGGTCCTCATTCGAAGAAGAACCGGAATGCATTGAGGCCTTCCTCGTGGAGATAGACACAGAATGCTGGAGTAACTGAGCGGGCAGGGAGCATCTCTGGAAGATTCTGCCTGTCACCCTGAGTTTCTCCAGCATTTGTCTCTAGCTTCGATATAAACCAGCATCTGCGGTTCCTTCCAACACCTTCCACTTTGTGGATGAAGGTGTACGGGGACCGGACGTCCGTGGCAAAGATTGTCATGAAATTGAAAGTTATTGAACAGTTAAACGGCGTATTATGTGTCTCGCATGTACAAGGAAGGGATTTGACAAGGGGAGCGAAGCAAGAATCAATGTGTGTGGAGATGTGGTCAGTGGGGCAAAGCAGACAAACGCAGTGGGTCTGCCAGGGAAGTTCTGTTGGTGTATTTTGGGGAGGCGATATAACCTGGCACTGCGGGGCTGGAGACTGTTGAGGGAGATGGTCAGAGATGATGAGATCAGAAGCAGTTTGGGATATGGTGGCGTGTTGATCGTCTGTGGGGTCATGGTGAAGGTGTAGGTATGAAGACGTGTCCGAGAGATGCCACGGTGGAGGTCAGACTGCCTGGCTACATTTGGCACCTCCCTTACCGGCGGGCTTAAAAAATGTTTGTGGTTTGTTGCTGAGTGAGCTTCAGATAGGGGAGATTTAAGTGAGTTAGGGTAGTCGAGATGTCGCCAAGGGTAGACACAAAATGCTGGAGCAATTCAGCGTGTTAGGCAGCATCTCTGGTGAAAATGGATATGTGAGGTTTCGGGTAGAGCACCATATCAATTTGTTCCAGAGATGCTGCTTGACGGGTTGAGATGCTCCAGCATCCTTGGGTCTAGGTCTATAGCTGCCTGACAGTGGAAACATGAGTAGACAGATAGTGTGCGTGTGTGTGTGGGGGTGTAATAAGTATATGTGTGTGGTGGCGGGCATGTATGTGGGATCATGTGTGTGTGAAGTGAGTGTGTGTGGTGTGGGGAGTGTGTGGGGCGGGATTGCGGTATGTGTGGGCTGGCAAGTTTGTGCAAATACCTCACCTGCATATCTCCTTTAAACCCGACCCCACTTTAAAGCTAAAAGGTCTCTAGATCTTGACGTTTACACTCTGGAAAAAGTTTCGACTGTGAGACCTATCTATGTGCCTCGTTATTTTATATTTTTCTATCAGTTCTTCCTCAGCTGCTGAAGTTCACACGCCCACCCACACGCATGCGCATACACAGACGCACACACACACACACGCACACATACAGATGCATGCACACACACACACACGCACACACACCCACCCACACCCACACACGCGCGCGCACACACACACATACACACGCGCACCCACACATAAACACCCACATGCACGCGCACACACACACACACACACACACACACACACACACACACACACACACACACACACACACACACATACACACACACACACACACACACACACACACACACACACACACACACACACACACACACACACACACACACACACACACACACACACACACACACACACACAATGCCACAGCCACCACATGCCCATACCCATTCCACCCCCCCTCCCGCCCCCCCCGCCACCCACACACAGATACACACACAACCCCACTCCCGCCACACACTACCTCACTGGCACAGGTGCCATGTAGTTGAAATGAGGTTCAGAGAGATATATTTTCCACACAGACATGGTGGATAGAACAGACCATTGTATTATACGCCTTATGGTATATCAGCCATTCAATATGATCATGGCTGATCATCCAACTCAGTATCCTGTACCTGCCTTCTCTCCATACCCCCTGATCCCTTTAGCCACAAGGGCCACATCTAACTCCCTCTTAAATATAGCCAATGACCTGGCCTCAACTACCTTCAGTGGCAGAGAATAGTAAGATTAAACTAGAACTTAACAGCTTGAAGTTTGATCATTATTTTATGAGGAGTAACGTTGAGTGATTACGTGAGGAACCCGCCAGGACGCATGCGTATCAATCTTCAAAGCAGCGGTATGAAATCACAGATAACAGTAAATGAACTGAACATTAGAGAAATAGGATACCAGTTGAACTTTATGATCGGGGGTGGGCGTGGAGGGCACGTAATCCCTCAACGTTACACCTCATTAAAAAAAGTTCTCGTTTAATCTTAATATTTTACTTCGGTGTCATGTGAGTGACTACGTGAAGATTTTAAAGCTCTGTGATTTCATGCCGTGGAAAAGAGTCCAGGCGTCATACACAGCATAAGTGGGCCAATGATGAGTGAACATTAATATAGCATTCAGACATGACATAGATTTAGACATGTTGATGCTATTAATGAACAATAATGGGAATTGTAACCTCCCTCAACCTGGAGGAAGTGTGAACCATACCTAATATAGAGTTGGCAAATACCCCTATCTAGCAATTAATCTACAGATTAATAGTTTGACCATCCTGCAGCAGCTTGGATGTGATCCATAAGCCTGCTGCTGAGGTATAGCGGTCCTGGTAGAGTGGGACTCAATTTCAATGTACACTCCTATATATGCCAGACCCATTTAACCGTCTGGAGAAGATTTGTAGTGATTCCTTCCAACGAGGTTTTATGTAACTAACAATATTGCTAGTCAGAGTCTATGAGGCTCTTAGGGACCTTGACATACTGGTGTAGATGCGTGTTCACACGCAACCCAAGGTCCATGTGATATGCAACATCTAGTTTGGTCTGTGTCCCTGTCTACTCTGCTTGACTAATCATAAATAAAACATGTTATTATAGCCCACAGATATGATCATTCTATCCAGTGTAGCAATGACTGGACCCGTAGCGCTATACTCAATGCTATGGCATAACCACTAGTACGTGAGTTTGACCAAGGACAGGGATGTTGCTGGTGCCTATCGGAAAGTGACGTAGTACAATGTTAACAACCCATATCTCTGTGTCCCTAGGCCCAGGAGGTTTTTAGTTGACGATACCCTTCATATTCTAGAAGTCAGAGGGTGAGACCGGAAAAAGTGGTTTATATTATCCGCAGCCAATTGATGAGGAGGTACTTCAGGTACAGTAAATGGAATTTTAACGATGTTATAATCCCATAAAACTGAATTTTAATGTTTCAGTCATCCGTGCCGAGTTAAACGTAAAGAAGAATAAACAATACTTCCATCTCCTATTCGGTTTGTTGCTATTTGGTGCTATCCCTGCAATCTGCAGTGGGTACTCCTATTGCTTATGGCTAGACAACCCGAGCAGCAGGAAACGGTATCTCAGAGTCTGTAAGTCTATGAATTGATTATATCATGCAGAAGATGGTATCAACATTAGAACTGAACCAGCATCTTTTTTATCCGGAAATAACCATGTGTGGTTTTATGCTCATTCCCCACATCAGCAGGAATCGTGGGTATATAACCCAGGCAGGGACTATGAAACCTGGAAGCAGGAATCTTGCTGAATTTTGCAAGACCCGTCTATTGAGGCCAAATGGAGGAAGATATAAAGAACATTCCTCCCTTGTGTAGCAAGAATGCACCCATTACCACTAATATGCCTTGTATTTTTTGCAACGGTTCATTGAACCTGGATGCAAGCATCTTAATCGTTAGTGTTCCATTGATCCACAATGTTATTAAATGCTTTGTGATCACACATTCATTCTGTGTTGGCATTGATTTTGCATGATAATACACCAGTGCTAAATGCGGTTAGGTAAAACTATCACCGGATACTTTGATTTGATTGT
Organism: Amblyraja radiata; assembly: GCF_010909765.2. NCBI lineage: Eukaryota > Metazoa > Chordata > Chondrichthyes > Rajiformes > Rajidae > Amblyraja > Amblyraja radiata. The sequence goes on from NW_022630166.1 coordinate 435,751, forward strand.
ACCTTTGCGATTAACAAATACCACCACCAAAGTGTATCACCTTGGACTTGTGCATGCAGGTTATGCATATCCATATGCCCTTTAATGCACAAAATGCACCTTGTGTCCATTGGTCCAAATGCACCTTGTGGCCACCTCCAGTTTAAATTCCAGTTGGAATATTTTGGAGGACCAAGAAACCAAGAACCAACCTAGGTAATTGATACCATAACTGAACACTTGATACCTCATGCTAATCCCATCTGCCTTCGTAACTAGAGATGGTATTAGTAGATTTCCCATCTTTGGGCAATAGCATCAGTTTGGAAATGACTGAAGATTTACAGATGAGATGGTTTTAGAGGAGCAACGCTGAATACTGTTCGTCCATCATTGTGACTTTGTTAGTTTCAGCTGAGAATAGCAGAGGTCTAATATTTTGTCTCCGAGCTGATCCCAGACAAATCAATGGGTTGATTGTATCCCAATAATCAATAGTTTCAGTTGGTATCAACTTAATTTGAATTTAACTGGATGGGTGAGAACCTCAATTTCTCAAATATAGCTATGTGGCTGATAAGGCTAATTTATTAAAATACAGTATGTCCAATATTATCCAGATTGGCCAAGCCACTTATTTGTTAGCTCTGTGCAGTCGAAGCATTGATTGTAGTTTTTTAGTAATAATCTGGAAACTGAAGTTGGCCCATTTTGCAACGCCACTGAGTGTATCATTGCCTCATCCAGTTAAATTTCAAATATCTTCTCTGAAAGGAAATGATCACCAGGAAGTTATTCAGAAATGTCCAAACTGCACTGTTGAGTCTGTTGACCTTGATCAGTCCACATCCCATATTGTGAGCCTGCCTTGAAAGGCAAACTCCGCCGTACGTGCTGTGCAGTATAAACTAACCTTATGTTATCCCAAACCAGTGTAAATATTCAAACCAGTTTAAGATTACCAACTTGTATCCGTGACGGGAGACATCATTGATGTGGCTCCATACGTTTATCCGGATGGGAGGACTTATGCAACCCGACCCAGGAGCTGCCTCAACCATGTGTGCTTGATTTTGCTCTTCTGTTCCTGGGAGGTAGAGGAGCTCGAGTACGGGGTTGGCGCATCTTCCAGGAAGGCCGTTCTGGGCTATGGCCTAAAAAAGACCTTTGTTATGGTTTTTTTTATTTTTTTTTATTTTATTTTTTTATTTTTTTTATTTTATTTTATTAGAAGTTAATACAATACAAAACAATACAGTGGCACCTAATTTTAGGTGCCAACTATGTCATACCGTAATCCATTCTATGTACAACCTCTAGTTTTATGTTATGAGTAGGCAAGACAAGAAAAAGAAAACAATAGAAAGGGGAAAGAGTGGAAAAATAGATGGTAGAGAGTAGAAAAATGTGAAGTGTGGATATAAAAAATAAAAATAAAAAAATAAAATAAAAAAGAAAAGGTGGACAGTAGAAATAGAAGAAAAGGCCCCTTAAAAGAGAATTTTTCAAATCTATATTCGGAGATGTAGATCTATCCACGTTATGAACTGAAATCAGCAATCCTTATGGTACCGCTGCATCACGTGATTCCAAAAAGTCGATGAAAGGAGACCAACTCCTTAAGAATTGGTCATATTTATCTATTAGTCGGAGTCTCATTTCTTCAAGGCGTGCTATGTCCATCATATTCCTAATCCACATTTTAACAGTTGGTATGGTTGTATTTTTCCAAAATTTAAGTATCAATTTCTTTCCAATTATTAACCCATAATTAAAAAAAACATTTTGGTCTTTATTTAAATTGGTATCCTCTCCTATTATTCCAAATATAATCCATTCCATTTTGGGTTCTATTCTTGACTTGAAGAGCTTTGTAAATATATCAAATATATCACTCCAAAATTTATTCAACTTTGTACATCCTACAAATGAATGTGTTAAATTAGCGTTTTGAAACAAACATTTATCGCATCTGGGAGAGACGTTTGGATAAAATTTATTCAACCTCGTTTTTGAATAATATAGTCTATGTAATAATTTGAATTGAATTAAATTATGTCTTGTATTAATAGAACAGTTATGTGTATTCATCAAATACTTTTCCCATCTATCCTTCGAGATCTTTATCATTAGCTCATGTTCCCAATCTTCCCTTAGTGCTTCTGTTGAGGGTGATTCTCTATCTAATATATTATTATAAAAGTATGAAATTAATTTTTGTGAATCAGCCTTAATATTCATTGCTTCTTCTAAAGGGTCTAAAAATATAGTTTGAAATCTATGTATATATGTCTTCATAAAGTCACATACCTGTATATATTTAAAATATTGATTATCCTTCAATTTAAATTTTAATTTTAATTGTTGAAATGATAACAGTTTACCCAATTCATACATATCCCCTACTTTCCTAATCCCCAGTCTATCCCATTGTTGATATGTGTTGTCGATGAGAGAAGGTTTGAATGCGGGGTTGTTCAATAGTGGGGTTAGTACTGATAAATTATTTAATTTCAAGGATACTTTTATTTGTTTCCAAATTCTTATTATATTGTGAATAATTGGGTTCTTCTTGTATATTATACTATTCAATTTTATCGGTGAGAGCAGGATCGTTCCTATATCGTGCGGATAGCACTCCTCTTTCTCCATTCTTATCCACTCCAACTGCTGAGTGGAACTATCCAGCCAGTACATTATGTTCTTAATATGCACTGCCCAGTAGTAATACATAAAGTTAGGTAATGATAAACCCCAAACTTCTTTAGATTTGCACAAATGCTTTCGTTGAATTCTATGTGTTCTGTAATCCCATATAAAATTAGTGACAGTGGAATCTAGTTTTTTGAAAAAATATTTTGGAATATATATTGGGATCGCTTGAAACAAATATATTAATTGTGGTAAGAACGTCATTTTTATAGCGTTAATTCTACCTATCAATGAGAGCGGAAGTGTTTTCCAAAATTTAATCATATCATTCAGTTTATTTAATAGTGGTATAAAATTGGCACTAAATAATGATTTGTGTCTTCTTGTAATTTGAATACCCAGATACTTGAATTTTTCTGTTGCAATTTTGAAGGGGAATTTTAGTAAGTGTCTCGAATCCTGTGGTTTTAAAGACATAATTTCGCTTTTATCCCAATGTATTCTATATCCTGAAAAAGAGCCGAATTCCTCAATTAGTGTTAATAAGGTGGGTATACTCGTTTGTGTATTAGTAATATATAAAAGAATATCATCAGCATATAGTGAAATTTTATTCTTTGAATCCTTAGTGTTATATCCGTGAATATTCGGGTGATTTCTAATCCTTTCGGCCAACGGTTCTATCATAAGGGCAAATAGCAATGGTGATAAGGCACACCCTTGCCTATTACCCCTTGATAAGTAAAATTTTGGAGATAGCGTATTGTTAGTTAATATTCTTGCCGTAGGTCTATCGTAAAGTAGTTTAACCCACCTAATAAAATTCTCTCCCATATTGAATTTTTGGAGTACCTTGTATAAATACTGCCATTCTACTTGATCAAATGCCTTCTCTGCATCCAGCGTGATAACTGAAATATCTTCATTGTCCTCATTATGAGAGTACATTATATTGAAAAGCCTTCTCAAATTATTAAATGATTGTCTTTTGGGTATAAATCCCGTTTGATCCGTATTTATTAAATTGTTAATATAAATATTTAGCCTTCTAGCTAGAATCTTTGCTAAAATTTTCTGATCCGTATTTAGTAGTGAAATAGCTCTATAAGAACCCGGTTCATCTAAATCTTTATCTTTTTTTGGTATAAGTGTTATTGTTGCTTCTGCTAGGGTTTCTGGTAGTTTATTTTCGGTATAAGCCTGCGTGTATAAATTGAATAATCTTGGTATAATTGACTCCTGAAATCTTTTATAAAATTCATTACTAAAACCGTCTAGTCCTGGGGTCTTCCCATTTTTCAGTGAGTTTATTATTTGTTTTATTTCTTCACTAGTAATCCGTGCTCCTAATTGCTCTTGTTCTAAACTATCCAATTTTGGGAGCTTGCAATTATCTAAAAATTTTGTAATTTTACTTACATCTGTATTTATTTTAGATGTATATAAATTGTGATAAAATTGGGCAAACCTCTTGTTAATATCCTTAGGCAGTGTTAAAAACTCACCCTTATCCGATTTAATTTTAGTAATAGTTTTTTCCTTTTCTCGTTGCTTCAGTTCCCTCGCAAGTAGTTTATGTGGCTTATCCCCAAATTCGAAGTGTGCTTGTTTTGTAATTTGGAATAATTTTATTACTCTAGCCGATAGTATTCTATTGACTTTATATTTCAATAAAGTTATCTTATTATGTTTATTTATGGTTGGGTCAGTTGCATTGTCCAGTTCTAGTAGTTTTATTTTCTGTTCTATCCGCTGAAGTTCTCTTTTATTTTCCTTATTTTGAAAACTTTGGTAAGAAATTATGACGCCGCGAATATATGCCTTAAAGGTTTCCCATAATAGCGGTGCAGAAATACCTGGCGTGTCATTTATTTCGAAAAAAAGTTTTATTTGTTCTTTTATATACTCATAACCCTGCGGGTTATTTAATATATGTACATTGAATCTCCAAAAAGGTTTTATACTCGGCATTCCCTCAATTTTAAGTATAAAAGTCAATGGTGAATGATCAGAAATAATACTATTATGATATGATGGTTTATTCGTATACGGGATTAATTTTGTGTCCAATAAAAAATAATCAATTCGCGAATAAGTTTTGTGAACTGATGAATAAAATGAGTATTCCCTACCACTTGGATTTGCTATTCTCCAAATATCAGCTATGTTATTATTTTTTATATAAGTATTTAAAAATTCACAGGTCTTAGTTTTAACAAGACGCTTCCCTAGCTTTATTGATTTATCTAAGTATGGATCTATAACACAGTTGAAATCTCCCCCCATTATTATATTTTGATAATTATGCTCTGCGATTAAATCTATTATTTTCCTAAAAAATTGTGGGTTATCAAAATTAGGCGCGTAAATATTTATCATAGTTAATGGTGTATTGTAAATTTCTCCCGTGACTATAACATATCTTCCTTCTTTATCAGATATAGATTTCTTTAATTTAAAAGGTATACCCTTCCGAATTATAATAGCCGTGCCTCTTGCTTTAGAGGTGAATGAGGAGTAATAGGTTTGACCTATCCAATTTGCCCTTAATCTGATCTGAGTTTGTTGTTTCAGATGTGTCTCTTGTAGGAAAGCAATATCCATATTTAATGATTTTAATTGTGCCAGAATTTTACCCCTCTTAATTGGCTCATTCGCACCTCTGATGTTCCAACTACAGAAGGTGAGACCTCCGATATTTATTCGACTATTATCTTGCATTGGCTATTATTACCAGACTGTATGATTCATGTGATGCAGCCAAGTACCTCGGAATCCCGAATCCAGAGTTGTCCTTCATAATTTCTACAGTAGTTCTACATCTCCTGACACTTTTAAATATAAATAAGGGAAAGAGAAAAACATAAAATAAAGTGTACATAAAAATTGTTAAGTCACACAACAAATAATTGTGAATAAACAAAAAAAGTGAATGTAATTTATCAAAAAAGCGATAAATTACAAAAAAGCCACCTAAGGTAGCTAGATTTATTTTTAAATTGACCTCCGTCGATGAAATTATGCACTGGGCCTTGTCCCCCTATTAGAATTTGACCCAACGTTAGTCGGTTCCCTCTAATTGTTACCAAAATTATCATATCAGGTCAATTAATCGCTGAACAGCTTAAAATAGAATAAAATAAAAGGGAAGGTAGAAGATTTGGATTAAATTTAAAGTAATTATGGGTTAAAGTACCTCGTCAATAATGACACTTTTCATTTACCTGTATGTTAAGTAATTCATAATTAGTATTTAGTATTTAAAATATATGTCTAACCTCCCCCATCCTTCCTGTTAGTCGTGTTAGTATAGTACATTGCGCCTTTAACGTCCTTTGTTATGGTTGTACGGCCTTCAAGCTTTCATCAGCTTCAGTGCATCGTGGTTTGCTGGCGGGTGCGTAGGGGTGCTGGCGCCAGAGATGTGATGTATTTTGTGATGATGTGGCCTTCATGAGCCCGACGGCCCTCGTCGAGCTCCTGCTGCTAGTTGTGTTGTTCTTGCACCCCCTGCACACTTGTAGTATTTTCAGCCAAACCCCTGTCTTCAGAGTCAGCCCAGAAGTGACTCCTAATGCTCCCCTCTGTCGAGGGAGATGCATTATGCAGCCCTCAATAAGGTGCTGCCTTGGACGTCCTTGGGCCCCATGGTGACTAAACTCCATATACCGGAGCATGTCTCATTGAAGCTTCTGCTCCATCAACCGCTCCATGCGGGATATACGATCACAGTTGCTCCCGCCGGCGGTGAATCTTCACAACCCGACTCGTCCGAGTCTTCGGCCTGCCCGACTTCTGCTTGGCCTTCCCACCAGTCTGTGGTGTCGATTCCGACTGTGCAGGTGCCAGGTCAGAGACTGCTGATCAATAGCGATCCAGGTGCAGTGTGCCGCTGCTGACTGCCCGCAATTCCGCAGTTCTCCGCAGTCAGTCTGGATGTGGTCCATTCCTGTAACATATTCTCACAAAATAGCATAACACGACCTTTGAGTAAGGAATTTACCTGCATGTCCTTTTTAAACCTTCTGCTGCAGGGGCAAAGCTCTTCCCGAGCCTGGTCTGGTCACGTGGTCGTAGTTTGTTACAGCTGCGGTTCCCTCTGTGGTCCTTGTAGAAAGGCTTCCATTGCGGGTATTTCTCCCCCGAGCTTTCTCTCCGCATAGCAGGGCTTCTCCGTGATGTTCACCAGTCGGAGCTCCCCCCCCCCCCCGCGATCCCTATAAAAGGGATAGCGGCGTTACACAGTGGTGGGGGGGGGGGTTATATGCAGCCGCTGGTTTTATTGCCAACTGCACAGTAGCGACTTACCGCCGTCCGCTCCTCGCATCCCCGGTCTACGGAACGGGTTGTCCACGTGCCTCCGGCTCCAATATGAAGCCGCTGGCTCCACCGCCAGCAGCTCGAAGGTGAATACACCGCCACCCGCTCCCCATGTTCCCCGGTCTCCGGAGCTGTTTTCCAGGTGCCCCTGACACCAATATGAAGCCGCTGGCTCCACCGCCAGCAGCTCGAAGGCGAATCCACCGCCACCCGCTCCCCGTGTTCCACGGTCTCCCTAGCGGGTTCTCCACCAATATGCAGCCACTGGTTCTGCCGCCAGCGGCTCAAAGGTGAATCCACCGCAGCTACATTGCACGGTCTTCCGAGCGCCTATGAAAGTGTGCGGGATACCTCGTGACCGGGGTTCCCTGAAGTTCGTGACTGGCGTTTCCCCTCCGTCCCGACTTTGCCCCGGACTTTTAGCAGGACCTCCAAGTAGGGATTCCTGCAAGAAGATTTAACCTGAAAAGTTTTTTTTTTAAATTACCTCAGGCCTGTTGCTGGCAAGAGAATCACGTCAACCTGCCAGTCGTCACGCAATGCGATAGACGATGCGTCCTGGCGGGTTCATCGCGTAGTCACTCATGTGACTACGAATTAAATTGTCCCTAGTGTGTGCGGGGTAGATTGTTGCACGGGTATCGCTGGTTGACGTGGACGCGGTGGGCTGAAGGGCCTGATTCTGTGCTGTATCTCTAAACTAAACTAAACAAGTTTCTGACTGTCTGGTTAAAGATATGAACACATGGGCTCACTGGTCTGAGGGCTATAGAAATAATCTTGTACTTTGCAGACTTACACAAGCAATGTTAAACTGAGACCAACGAGGTAACGGCAATAGTTTGTTTTAGAGAGATGGCGTGAAAACAGGCCCTTCTGCCCACCGAGTCCACGCCAACCAACGATCACCTGTACACTAGTCCTATATCCTTCGCCCTAGGGGCAATTTACAGACGTCAATGGCAGGGGTGCTGAGGAAGAGGATTTCTTGGAATGTATGCGGGATAGTTATCTAAATCAACATGTAGAGGAACCAACGAGAGAGTAGGCTATTTTAGACTGGGTATTGAGTAATGAGGAAGGGTTAGTTAGCAGTCTTGTTGTACGTGCCCCCTTGGGCAAGAGTGACCATAATATGGTTGAGTTCTTCATTAGGATGGAGAGTGACATTGTTAATTCAGAAACAATGGTTCTGAACTTAAAGAAAGGTAACTTTGAGGGTATGAGACGTGAATTGGCCAAGATTGACTGGCAATTAATTCTAAAAGGGTTGACGGTGGATATGCAATGGAAGACATTTAAAGACTGCATGGATGAACTACAACAATTGTTCATCCCAGTTTGGCAAAAGAATAAATCAGGGAAGGTAGTGCATCCGTGGATAACAAGGGAAATCAGGGATAGTATCAAAGCGAAGGATGATGCGTACAAATTAGACAGAAAAAGCAGCATACCGGAGGACTGGGAGAAATTCAGAGACCAGCAGAGGAGGACAAAGGGCTTAATTAGGAAAGGAAAAATAGATTATGAAAGAATACTGGCAGGGAACATAAAAACTGACTGCAAAAGTTTTTATAGATATGTGAAAAGAAAGAGATTAGTTAAAACAAATGTAGGTCCCTTGCAGTCAGAAACGGGTGAGTTGATCATGGGGAACAAGAATAGGGCGGACCAATTGAATAACTACTTTGGTTCCGTCTTCACTAAGGAAGACATAAATAATCTGCCGGAAATAGCAGGGGACCGCGGGTCAATGGAGTTGGAGGAATTGAGTGAAATCCAGGTTAGCCGGGAAGTGGTGTTGGGTAAATTAAATGGATTAAAGGCCGATAAATCCCCAGGGCCAGATAGGCTGCATCCCATAGTACTTAAGGAAGTAGCTCCAGAAATAGTGGATGCATTAGTAATAATCTTTCAAAACTCTTTAGATTCTGGAGTAGTTCCTGAGGATTGGCGGGTAGCAAACGTAACCCCACTTTTTAAGGAGGGAGAGAGAAAACGGGGAATTACAGACCAGTTAGTCTAACATCGGTAGTGGGGAAACTGCTAGAGTCAGTTATTAAAGATGGGATAGCAGCACATTTGGAAAGTGGTGAAATCATTGGACAAAGTCAGCATGGATTTACAAAAGGTAAATCATGTCTGACGAATCTTATAGAATTTTTCGAGGATGTAACTAGTAGCGTGGATAGGTGAGAACCAGTGGATGTGGTGTATCTGGACTTCCAGAAGGCTTTCGACAAGGTCCCACATAAGAGATTAGTTTACAAACTTAAAGCACACGGCATTGGGGGTTCAGTATTGATGTGGATAGAGAACTGGCTGGCAAACAGGAAGCAAAGAGTAGGAGTAAACGGGTCCTTTTCACAATGGCAGACAGTGACTAGTGGGGTACCGCAAGGCTCAGTGCTGGGACCCCAGCTATTTACAATATATATTAATGATCTGGATGCGGGAATTGAAGGCAATATCTCCAAGTTTGCGGATGACACTAAGCTGGGGGGCAGTGTTAGCTGTGAGGAGGATGCTAGGAGACTGCAAGGTGACTTGGATAGGCTGGGTGAGTGGGCAAATGTTTGGCAGATGCAGTATAATGTGGATAAATGTGAGGTTATCCATTTTGGTGGCAAAAACAGGAAAGCAGACTATTATCTAAATGGTGGCCGACTAGGAAAAGGGGAGATGCAGCGAGACCTGGGTGTCATGGTACACCAGTCATTGAAAGTGGGCATGCAGGTGCAGCAGGCAGTGAAGAAAGCGAATGGTATGTTAGCTTTCATAGCAAAAGGATTTGAGTATAGGAGCAGGGAGGTTCTACTGCAGTTGTACAGGGTCTTGGTGAGACCACACCTGGAGTATTGCGTACAGTTTTGGGCTCCAAATCTGAGGAAGGACATTATTGGCATAGAGGGAGTGCAGAGGTTCACCAGACTGATTCCTGGGATGTCAGGACTGTCTTATGAAGAAAGACTGGATAGACTTGGTTTATACTCTCTAGAATTTAGGAGATTGAGAGGGGATCTTATAGAAACTTACAAAATTCTTAAGGGGTTGGACAGGCTAGATGCAGGAAGATTGCTCCCGATGTTGGGGAAGTCCAGGACAAGGGGTCACAGCTTAAGGATAAGGGGGAAATCCTTTAAAACCGAGATGAGAAGAACTTTTTTCACACAGAGAGTGGTGAATCTCTGGCACTCCCTGCCACAGAGGGTAGTCGAGGCCAGTTCATTGGCTATATTTAAGAGGGAGTTAGATGTGGCCCTTGTGGCTAAGGGGATCAGAGGGTATGGAGAGAAGGCAGGTACGGGATACTGAGTTGGATGATCAGCCATGATCATATTTAATGGCGGTGCAGGCTCGAAGGGCCGAATGGCCTACTCCTGCACCTAATTTCTATGTTTCTATGTTTCTATGTTTCTAACCTACAAATCGGCACATCTCTAGAATGTGAGAGGAAACCAGAGCACCCGAAGGAAATCCACGCGGGTCACAGGGAGAACGTACAAACTACAAGCACACGTAGTCAGGATCGAACCCGGGTCTCTGGCACTGTAAGGCAGCAACTCTCAGTCTATCGCTGCGCCACCATGCTGGTCAATTCACTTGATGCTAAGGAAGTTGTATGTTAGCCCTCTGCAAACTTTAAAATCCAATGAGATGTTCCTTCTCCATTTGGCACATCAAGTCCTCTCCGTCATTCAATCGTATCTGGATTGGCATGGCTTAGAACATCAGAACAACCCTCTGCCACAGCCACTGATTTCTCAGGGACTACAAAGGGAAAATGTACTCCAGTAATCCCTCTGTGTGCTTTATATGTGTCTGTTAAGGTGTTCAGATTTGTCAAATATTTAATTGCATTCCAACAATGGAGTCTTTAGGTTTATAGAGTTAAGTGTGATACTGATAAAGCAGAAGTATTTTCGTGCCAGGAACAAACTACACACACTTTGACTATAGACAACTCTCATTTGATAAATGTCAAAAATATTCTTCTGCTTTTTAAGTATTTTTCCCCAACATGGCAGTGTGGCTCAGCGGTAGAGTTGCTGCCTCACAGCGCCGGAGACCCAGGTGCGGTCTGTACAGAGTTTGTATGTTCTCCCCGTGACCCTCGTGGGGTTTTGTACGGGTGCCCCGGTTTCCTCCCACACTCCAAAGACGTGCAGGTTTGTAGGTTAATTGGCTTTGGTTAAAAAGTCCCCAGTGTGTAGGATAGTGCGGGTGTGGAGATGAATACTGGTCGGCGTGGACTCGATGGGCCAAAGGGCCCGTTGCCACACTGTATCTCGAAATGAAAACACTTGAGATTTAATATTGTTTGTGCTGGAGTAACTTAGCGGGTTGAGCAGCATCTCTGGAGAACATGAGTGGGTGACGGTTTGGTTCAGGACCCGTCTTCAGGACCAGACGTCAACGAGTGCTGGACTCACCATGACGTAGAAACAGAGAAAATAGATGCAGGAGTAGTCCATTAAAGCACACGTTATTGGGGGTTCAGAATTGATGTGGATAGAGAACTGGCTGGCAAACAGGAAGCAAAGAGTAGGAGTAAACGGGTCCTTTTCACAATGGCAGGCAGTGACTAGTGGGGTACCGCAAGGCTCAGTGCTGGGACCCCAGCTATTTATAATTTATATTAATGATCTGGATGAGGGAATTGAAGGCAACATCTCCAAGTTTGCGGATGACACTAAGCTGGGGGGCAGTGTTAGCTGTGAGGAGGATGCTAGGAGACTGCAAGGTGACTTGGAAAGGCTGGGTGAGTGGGCAAATGTTTGGCAGATGCAGTATAATGTGGATAAATGTGAGGTTATCCACTTTAGTGGCCAAAACAGGAAAGCAGACTATTATCTAAATGGTGGCCGATTAGGAAAAGGGGAGATGCAGCGAGACCTGGGTGTCATGGTACACCAGTCATTGAAAGTAGGCATGCAGGTGCAGCAGGCAGTGAAGAAAGCGAATGGTATGTTAGCGTTCATAGCAAAAGGATTTGAGTATAGGAGCAGGGAGATTCTACTGCAGTTGTACAGGGTCTTGGTGAGACCACACCTGGAGTATTGCGTACAGTTTTGGTCTCCAAATCTGAGGAAGGACATTATAGCCATAGAGGGAGTGCAGAGAAGGTTCACCAGACTGATTCCTGGGATGTCAGGATTTTCATATGAAGAAAGACTGGATAGACTTGGCTTATACTCGCTAGAATTTAGGAGATTGAGAGGGGATCATATAGAAACGTACAACATTCTTATGGGGTTGGACAGGCTAGATGCAGGAAGATTGTTCCCGATGTTGGGGAAGTCCAGGACAAGGGGTCACAGCTTAAGGATAAGGGAGAAATACTTTAGGACCGAGATGAGAAGAAACTTTTTCACACAGAGAGTGGTGAATCTCTGTAACTCTCTGCCACAGAGGGTAGTTGAGGCCAGTTCATTGGCTATATTTAAGAGGGAGTTAGATGTGGCCCTTGTGGCTAAAGGGATCAGGGGGTATGGAGAGAAGACAGGTACGGGATACTGAGTTGGATGATCAGCCATGATCATATTGAATGGCGGTGCAGGCTCGAAGGGTCGAATGGCCTACTCCTGCACCTATTTTCTATGTATCTATTCGGCCCTTTGAGCCAGCACCGCCTTTCAATATGATTTCGGCTGATCATCCAAAATCAATACTCCACTCCTGCTATCTCCCCATATCCCTTGATTCTGTTAGCCAAAGAGCCACATCTAACACTCACTTGAAAACATCCAGTGAATTGGCCTCCACTGCCTTCTGTGGCAGAGAATTCTACAGATCTTCCTTCTCATTTCCAGCGAATCCAAGCCCAGTCTACCCATTCTTTCGTCATACGTAAGTCCCGCCACCCCTGATATTGACATGGTGAACATATGCTGCACTCCATCAATAGTAAGAATGTCCTTCCTCAAATTAGGAAAGGTACAGGAGTGTGAAAACGCACACCTCCAGATTCAGGGACAGTTTCTTCCCAGTTGTTATCAGGCAACTAAATCATCCTACCACAACCAGAGAGCAGTTCTGAACTACTATCTACCTCATTGGTGACCCTCTGACTATCCTTGCTGTCTTTACCTTGCACTAAACGTTATTCCTTTACCATGTATCTATACATTGTAAATGGCTCGATTGTAATCATGCATTGTCTTTCTGCTGACTGTTTTTAACACGCGACAAAAAGCATTTCTCTGTACACGTGACAATAAACTCAATTGAACTGAGTTCCTTGTATCTAACACTTGAGTCTAGTTGGTTATAACCACTGTGACCTGTGGTCATATTGTGAGATTTAAAATCAATCACAAACTCTTCAGAGACAAAATCAAAGAAACAAGTTTTCCTTTATTACATTTCTGCGCAGAATAGGGTGTCCCTCCTCTATCATCCTCTAGAGACACACAAAAATGGAGGTTGTATCTATCTTTTTATACCTTTCTTCACTATGGTCACTCCCTCATGTCTCCCCATCGAGCTTCGTCCAATCATAACATAAAGCCCACATTCCCACGAGAACGTCCAGAAACGTCTCGGAACACCTCCTGACGTCAAAGGCTTGTGCTGGAGTTTTTATCTGTTACTTCTTTATCTAGAAGTTCCCTCTGTCCTGTATATTGTTACTTTCTTCGACCAGCAGTCTGGCTTCTGCTGACACCTTATTTCTTTCTAAGTTATAATTTTCAGAGTTCTAGTATAAATCAACCATCCCTATTAACCCTTCTCTCACAATCCACCATTTTTCTTTTTGCTACGCAACTCTTGATTTATACTATATCTTCCTTTTCTAGTGCTAGCAGCAGATTCTTCGCCTCCCTATCCTCCTCTCGCTAGTCATACTGTGTTCTGAAGGCCATCATGACGGTGCTGTTCTTTGTCAGGGCTGTCTCTATAAATCGCTGAGCCAGACCCCGTGCGCAGGGAATGATACAACATCCGAATAGGCACAAAGTCAATGGTTCCTTCCGTTCACGCACAGTCCATGGGCTGATATTGTCCGGTGGGGCATCCACAGGACCCTTAAATCGGCTTGCGTGTGTCCACCCTTTTTCTTTTTGTTCGTACTGCTGTCTCGGTGATTAATAACACAAGGTAGGGTCCAGTCCACCTAGGTTACAGCTTTTCTTCCTTCCATGATTTTACAAGATCCCAGTTCTCTGCTTTCACAGAATGGAGTGGCAAGTCGAGATCGGGACTCTGTGCCAGCAGCCCCTTGGTTTTTAATTCTGTAATAGAACGAGATACTGCCAGTAAATAGTTCCTTAAGAAAACATCACTACCCTCTATGGTGGGTATTCCTTCTCTCTTTCCCCAAATATCTAACTCGTTCAACCTTTCTCTTATAAATATGCCTACCAAAATTATACACCATACTCCACAATTGACCTCACCAATACCTTGTACAATTTAACATTACAACCCAACTTCTATAAACAATGCTCTGATTTCAACTTCATTCCTCAATTCACAATCTTTTACCATGTACGTCTAATTTAAATTGTCCTGCAAAGATGTATCACACTTATCAACATTAAATCCATCTGTCATGTTTCAACCCACTCTTCCAAATGGCCTAAATCTCTCTGTACACTTTTAAAATCTACTTCATTATTCACAACACCACCTATCTTAGTATCATCTACATACTTCTTAATCTATCTTACCACACCAACATTCATTTTATTGATTCACATGACAAACAACAGTGGACCCAGCACACATCCCCGAGGTAGCCCTCTAGTCATTGACCTCCAACCTGACAAACATCCATCCACCATTACTCTCCCTCATTTCCCATACAGCCACTTTTTAATCCATCTTGCTATTCCTTACTCACCTCTTCTTAACCACCCTTATTTCCTTATTGAACCTTGTCAAAGGCCTTACTGAAGTTCACCACTTTAACCTCATCAATTTCCCTAATAACCTCTTTTTTTAAGGTAAAAAAATCAAGATTAGTCAAATATCACAATCACAAATCCATGCTAATTCTTCCTAATCCTACCCTATTTGTCCAAATCCCTATAATATTGCCTTTAGTATCCTTTCCATTATTTCCCACCGCTGATGTCAAACAACGTTCTTGTTAAAACTCTACTCTTCTTTGTCCTCTTGTTCACTTACCTCAGGGCTATTATCTATTCATACCTGCAGGACAGCCCTCATGTAATTATTTAAATTGTACTAGGTATCTCAACCTTCTAAACGAACATCGGTCGGTGATTTAGAAAACTCATACATACACCTTGTTTAAAGGGTCCTCCCTCCTGGTCCATCTCCGACAGCTTTTACTTTACCTGTTCATAAATAGACTTGTATATCATTATTAACTGTTTCATATACTTTTTTTTATTATTCGATCTGTAACTGTTCCAAACTCGGTCCCCTGCAGGGACTTCTCAATTGTGCCACCCATGGCTGGTTAGTTTGCATGCAACATTTCTTCAGTGCCAATGGAAGAGCATTACACAAATGTTCCATTTATTATTTTCATCAAATGAAAACAATCCGTTGTCAAAGCTGATTTCTATATGTTTACCAAACCTCTTAATTACCTTATTCATCATAAACGACACTGTAGTGTTTATACCTAAATTGATTCAGACTTACCCTGGACATCTCTTCCAGATGCTGTTTCAGCTGCTTTGTCTGCATTTTAATTTAACTTATTTGACATGTACTTTTTCCGTTTCACCATACAATTTCAAC
The DNA here is from genome assembly GCF_010909765.2 of Amblyraja radiata. Classification (NCBI taxonomy): domain Eukaryota; kingdom Metazoa; phylum Chordata; class Chondrichthyes; order Rajiformes; family Rajidae; genus Amblyraja; species Amblyraja radiata. The sequence goes on from NW_022630166.1 coordinate 451,420, forward strand.
ATATTTTCCGACCTAGTCTGAACTATATCCTGCCTTTCCCAAGGTCATCATCTGCTGTCTTATATTCTGAAGTATTTCTCTCTCTCTCTCTCTTTACTTGTGGAACAAACCAACAAATTGTCCACATCAGCAAATACTTTCTAAGGGTATAACCATATAACCATTACAGCACGGAAACAGGCCATCTCGATCCTTCTAGTCCGTACCGAACACGTATTCTCCCCTAGTCCCATATACCTGCGCTGAGACCATAACCCTCCATTCCTTTTCCGTCCATATAACTATCCAATTAATTTTTAAATGATAAAATCGAACCTGCCTCCACCACCTTCACTGGAAGCTCATACCACACAGCTACCACTCTCTGAGTAAAGAAGTTCCCCCCTCAACTTTCAACTCTGCCTTTCCCATCTAATTTAAAAAACCTACCTCATCCTAGCCTTTCTTGACATCCTTCCTTAAATCCCTTCCTCTCTCTTGGGGACCCCAGTCCTGTTAGGGCTTATCATCTCCAGATTAATTTCACTCCTGATAGGACTTTTCGAGGAAAAGTTCCCCAAGACATGTATTATTGGCATGTAATTCTCTGGCCCCGCTTGGTTCCGTCATAGGACTCACTTGTGTCAGTTCATCACTTATTTCAGTCTTTTCAACCAGGGGCTTTGTTCATTGACATTAACCGCAGAGACCAACTGTTTACTGATTCTGCTTGACTTTAAGAAGAATGGCCTCCACCACAATAGTTCATAATTTAATGTTCATCAACTGGTTGCCTTCTATTTCTTGCTCATTTTCAACTCTCCACCTTTTCATTCCCCTTTGTTCCTTGGGGTTCACCTTAAGTGGGTAACATTTGCTGAGGGGCCTGCATACCCTCGGTCATGACGGCATCCAAGCAGAAGATGGCGCTGTAGCCGGTAGTCATGCTGCAGTGACGGCATCCGACCAGAAGATGGCGCTGTAGCCGGTAGTCAGGCTGCAGTAACAGCAGCTGACCTAACGGTGGCGCTGTTGCCGGTAAGTTTGTGAGCGGCGGCCATGTTTGTAGTCTATTGCAGGTCATTGTAACAATTTACATAGTGGTTCCCACCACTTCACCAATGGTGCCTTCAAATCTTCCATGGCCAACAATCGTCCCACGTTCTCCTCCTCCAAAGCCCTAATACATTTATTTTTCTTTTTAAAAAAATATTTTAGCCCTCTCAGTTCATGGGTGCTCCAAGGGATATCTGTCGTCTCTTACTTCTGTTTCTCTGTCTGTCTCTCTCTCTTTCTGTCTGTGTCTGTGTCTCTCTCGCTCTCTCTCTCTCTCTCTCTCTCTCTCTCTCTCTTTCTCGACGCTGAATAGATTCAGGACGACATGGCCCCTGCTTGGCCAGCCTTCACAAATGGGGCAGCAGCCCAACCCCACGGTGTGCTTGTGGCACTCCCTTACAACACATCATTGAAGCATGCCTTCAACAAAGACTCAAAGGAGTACTTGTTACCCTTCACACAGCAGATCAAGAGGCAACTGCTTGGCTAAAGGACTTTGCATTCGCTAAATAAATAAAATCTCTCTCTCTCTCTGTCTGGCTGTCTCTCTGTCTGTGTTTCTCAACTTGAATGTCTACCATAAAACAACATAAAAGCTGGTCATGTTTCATCAATTAACTTATTTCCAGTTAACTTTACTGACAAGAAATCTAAAAGAACATCAAGAAACGATTTTTACAACTTCTCTTTTTCAGGTTACCAGGATACAAAGAGTTAATTTTTGCAGCTTGTTCGCAATCCCCCACGGCCCAAACACAGTGGGAATTCCCACCTCCGCCACGGGGCGTCTGTGTTCAATTTTACAACTTGCTCATTTTAACCATTTGTTCCAAACCGGTTTTCAAACAAATCACTTTGTTTCATTCTTACTTCAAATAGATTATTCAATTTATATTTTCTCCCTGCCTGCACTGTTTACCCCGGCCTTTGCCGTCTTCTATCACATCCCCCTTTCGCGGCCTCTGCCGTCTTCTTATCTGCTACTTTCGGGAGTAACTCCCTTATCATCCTGTCTCAGGAATTTTCCTGTCTCTCAGGAATTGATCTAACTGTTCTCGTCAGACCTAATGAATCTTCAAGGAGGCAAACTCCCTATTGATCTAACTGTTCTCGTCAGACCTAATGAATCTTCAAGGAGGCAAACTCCATTCCCCCTCAGGGTCCTCTCCTAGGTACCTCCCTCGGGTCTAATTTCTACCGAACTTCTTATCTTCCCCTTCTGCCCTTTGACTACCCGTCTTGTTGGCCGGGTGATTTTCGTCCACCCCGGCCCCTGTCTCCTCTTTCACTTGGGTATTTTGGCCCCCTCCGGCTCTGGATTTTCCGTGGACATCTCCTGCCCATATGCAGCTCTGCATTTTCCCCAACTGACTATACCTTATCATTGTTGGCTTCTCCAAACCCTGGGTATGTCCTTCCCTCCAGGGTCCAGCATTTGCCCCAATTGGGCAGAATGCGGGGATTTGGCCCACAGCCTTTTCCCCTCCCTTCTGGGTTTGCCTTGCTGCCCCCTGAATCCTTCAGGGTGTTAACCACAAGGTATTTACAATCGCCCAGGAAGTACTTTATTAGTCATTGTTCCTACCTGGGTCTGTGCACAGAAATTGCTCGATTGACTTTTCGCGATTTCCAACCACTCCCACACTATCAATTGTTTCTCGTGTCTCTCTGTGTGGTCCTGGATACTACTGCTCAAACAGCTGGCGGCAAGCAAGGAGTCTGAGACTGCTGAACTCAGCAGGGTGCACCTTCCCTTCGTCCGTCTACTCTCGTCAGCTGGCTGGAGTAATTGATCCCGGAACCGAGCCCCCATCTGTGAGATTCAAAATCAATCACAAACTCTTCAGAGACAAAATCAAAGAAACAAGTTTTCCTTTATTACATTTCTGCGCAGAAAATGGTGTCCCTCCTCTATCATCCTCTAGAGACACACAAAAATGGAGGTTGTATCTATCTTTTTATACCTTTCTTCACTATGGTCACTTCCTCATGTCTCCCCATCGAGCTTCGTCCAATCATAACATAAAGCCCACATTCCCACGAGAACGTCCAGAAACGTCTCGGAACATCTCCTGACGTCAAGGCTTCTGCTGGAGTTTTTATCTGTTACTTCTTTATCTAGAAGTTCCCTCTGTCCTGTATATTGTTACTTTCTTCGACCAGCAGTCTGGCTTCTGCTGACACCTTATTTCTTTCTAAGTTATAATTTTCAGAGTTCTAGTATAAATCAACCATCCCTATTAACCCTTCTATCACAATAAAGAAACATTGTTATATTGCCAAATAAGTATATATACAAGTGCAAAAGTATAAATACAAGTGCAAAAATCAGTGCATGGATAGATATGTCCCTGTACATAAACTCGCAATAGGCCTATAGCTCTTTATTGATGCTACACGTTCTTGCAGCTGTAAGCAGTACAACAAAGTAGCAAGTTTAGCAATTCAATATTAACTTCTTAGTCAGTTAATGTCAATTAGTGTGTGCGTACATATGTGCATGTTGGTCATTCACCGTCTCTCAGGTTGTGGCATGCTGTTACGTATTGTGCACCAAGATGTGCCGTATGTCCTTCCCCAAGGATTATTCTTAGTTTTGATGTATCATCTAGTTCTTTAAAATCAGGGGTTGCCACACTGAGTTTGACAAAGTATGCTTTCCTTGTTTTGTCACATTTTTTTCATTTTAGGAGGAAGTGCATCTCTGTTTCACCTCATCTGTCAAACAGTGGCCGCATATTCTGTTTTCTCTTGGTTGCCAGAATCTCTTCTCTTCCCTTTTCAACTTTTTTTCAAGTGGTCACTTCACCTGTATTTGATGAGAGTCTGTCTCTGCTTTATGTCTCTAACAGTTGAGAGATAGTCTGCCAATGTATAATTTCTTTTTAGGGCACGGTAACATTCTAATCTGTTTTGGCTTTTGGTTTCTTTCTCCCAATGTTCCAAATACATTTCTTTACATTGTTTGATCATTTGGTTCACTCTAACTGGCGGAATAGATCGGGACAGGTGTAGATGGGGCATGTTGGTCGGGGTGGGACTAGTGTAGATGGGGCATGCTGGTCGGGGTGGGACTAGTGTAGATGGGGCATGTTGGTCTGGGTGGGACGTGTAGATGGGGCATGTTGGTCGGGGTGGGGCTAGTGTAGATGGGGCATGTTGGTCGGGGTGGGACTAGTGTAGATGGGGCATGTTGGTCAGGGTGGGACTAGTGAAGATGGGGCATTTTGGTCGGTGTGAGCAATTTGGAAAGAAAGGGCTTGTTTCCGCACTGTATCTCTCTCTCTCTGGCTGTGTCCTTCTCTCTCCCCCCACACTGAAGTCACACCACCTTCTAATTTTCAGCCAGTTTTCTTTACTGTGTCTCTCTCTCCCTCTCTCTCTCTCTCTATATCTGTCTTTCTCTCTTTCTCTCTGTCTCTCTGATTCTCTCTCTCTCTGACTCTCCCTCTATCTCTCCCTCTCTATATCACCCTGTCTCTCTCTCTCTTTCGCTCTGTCTCTGTCTGTCACTCGTTCTCTATCTCTCTCTCTCTCTCTCTCAATGTCTCTCTCTCTCTCTCTCTCTCTCTCCCAATGTCTCTCTGTCTCT
>NW_022630166.1:461046-492280 GCF_010909765.2 Amblyraja radiata
GGTTTGGGTTTAGACCTACAGCATCTGTGCGTTTGTGTTTAGACCTGCAGCATCTGTGGGTTTGATATTAGACCTGCAGCATCTGTGGGTTTGTGTTTAGACCTGCAGCATCTGTGGGTTTGATTTTAGACCTGCAGCATCTGTGGGTTTGATATTAGACCTGCATCATCTGTGGGTTTGATATTAGACCTGCAGCATCTGTGGGGTTGATATTAGACCTTCAGCATCTGTGGGTTTGTGTTTAGATCTGCAGCATCTGTGGGTTTGAGTTTAGACCTGCAGCGTCAGTGGGTTTGATATTAGACCCGTAGCATCTGTGGGTTTGATATTAGACCTGCAGCATCTGTGGGTTTGAGTTTAGACCTGCAGCATCTGTGGGATTGATATTAGACCTGCAGCATCTGTGGGTTTGAGTTTAGACCTGCAGCATCTGTGGGTTTGTGTTTAGACCTGCAGCATCTGTGGGTTTGAGTTTAGACCTGCAGCGTCAGTGGGTTTGATATTAGACCCGTAGCATCTGTGGGTTTGATATTAGACCTGCAGCATCTGTGGGTTTGAGTTTAGACCTGCAGCATCTGTGGGATTGATATTAGACCTGCAGCATCTGTGGGTTTGATATTAGACCTGCAGCATCTGTGGGGTTGTGTTTAGACCTGCAGCATCTGTGGGTTTGATATTAGACCTGCAGCATCTGTGGGTTTGAGTTTTGACCTGCAGCATCTGTGGGATTGATATTAGACCTGCAGCATCTGTGGGTTTGAGTTTAGACCTGCAGCATCTGTGGGTTTGAGTTTAGACCTGCAGCATCTGTGGGTTTGTGTTTAGACCTGCAGCATCTGTGGGCTTGATATTAGACCTGCAGCATCTGTGGGTTTGAGTTTAGACCTGCAGCATCTGTGGGTTTGTGTTTAGACCTGCAGCATCTGTGGGTTTGATATTAGACCTGCAGCATCTGTGGGTCTGTGTTTAGACCTGCAGCATCTGTGGGTTTGAGTTTAGACCTGCAGCATCTGTGGGTTTGAGTTTAGACCTGCAGCATCTGTGGGTTTGTGTTTAGACCTGCAGCATCTGTGGGTTTGATATTAGACCTGCAGCATCTGTGGGTTTGATATTAGACCTGCAGCATCTGTGGGTTTGATATTAGACCTGCAGCATCTGTGGGTTTGATATTAGACCTGCAGCATCTGTGGGTTTGTGTTTAGACCTGCAGCATCTGTGGGTTTGAGTTTAGACCTGCAGCATCTGTGGGTTTGTGTTTAGACCTGCAGCATCTGTGGGTTTGAGTTTAGACCTGCAGCGTCTGTGGGTTTGATATTAGACCCGTAGCATCTGTGGGTTTGATATTAGACCTGCAGCATATGTGGATTTGATATTAGACCTGCAGCATCTGTGGGATTGATATTAGACCTGCAGCATCTGTGGGTTTGATATTAGACCTGCAGCATCTGTGGGTTTGATATTAGACCTGCAGCATCTGTGGGTTTGAGTTTAGACCTGCAGCATCTATGGGTTTGTGTTTAGACCTGCAGCATCTGTGGGTTTGTGTTTAGACCTGCAGCATCTGTGGATTTGAGTTTAGACCTGCAGCATCTGTGGGTTTGAGTTTAGACCTGCAGCATTTGTGGGTTTGATATTAGACCTGCAGCATCTGTGGGTTTGATATTAGACCTGCAGCATCTGTGGGTTTGATATTAGACCTGCAGCATCTGTGGGTTTGATATTAGACCTGCAGCATCTGTGGGTTTGAGTTTAGACCTGCAGCATCTGTGGGTTTGATATTAGACCTGCAGCATCTGTGGGTTTGTGTTTAGACCTGCAGCATCTGTGGGTTTGATATTAGACCTGCAGCATCTGTGGGTTTGATATTAGACCTGCAGCATCTGTGGGTTTGATATTAGACCTGCAGCATCTGTGGGTTTGATATTAGACCTGCAGCATCTGTGGGTTTGATATTATACCTGCAGCATCTGTGGGTTTGAGTTTAGACCTGCAGCATCTGTGGGTTTGATATTAGACCTGCAGCATCTGTGGGTTTGATATTAGACCTGCAGCATCTGTGGGTTTGATATTAGACCTGCAGCATCTGTGGGTTTGATATTAGACCTGCAGCATCTGTGGGTTTGATATTAGACCTGCAGCATCTGTGGGTTTGAGTTTAGACCTGCAGCATCTGTGGGTTTGATATTAGACCTGCAGCATCTGTGGGTTTGATATTAGGCCTGCAGCATCTGTGGGTTTGAGTTTAGACTTGCAGCATCTGTGGGTTTGATATTAGACCTGCAGCTTCTGTGGGTTTGATATTAGACCTGCAGCATCTGTGGGTTTGATATTAGACCTGCAGCATCTGTGGGTTTGTGTTTAGACCTGCAGCATCTGTGGGTTTGATATTAGACCTGCAGCATCTGTGGGTTTGTGTTTAGACCTGCAGCATCTGTGGGTTTGAGTTTAGACCTGCAGCATCTGTGGGTTTGATATTAGACCTGCAGCATCTGTGGGTTTGTGTTTAGACCTGCAGCATCTGTGGGTTTGAGTTTAGACCTGCAGCATCTGTGGGTTTGAGTTTAGACCTGCAGCATCTGTGGGTTTGTGTTTAGACCTGGAGCATCTGTGGGTTTGTGTTTAGACCTGCAGCATCTGTGGGTTTGTGTTTAGACCTGCAGCATCTGTGGGTTTGATATTAGACCTGCAGCAGGAGAGTGGGGAGGACGCTTCACTGTGTGTGTGAGAGAGAGGGAGAGGGAGAGGGGGAGGGGGAGAGAGAGAGAGAGAGGATGGAGGGTGGGGGAGAGAGAGGAGAGGGAGAGAGTAGGGAGGGGACAGTGGGAGTCAACCTCTCCCTCCTCACACCATCTTTCTCTCTCTCCTTCTCTGTATCGATCTATCTATCTGTCTGTCCCTCTCTCTCCACCGCTCCTATCTCTCTCTCCCCTCCTCCTATCTCCGTCCCCACACCCTCCCCCTCTCTCCCTCCGTAAAGTTAATATTCATTTAACTTATTAAGCATGCGCAGTAGCTGTTGCCCTAACCTACTTAATTGCCTTTGACCTAAAGAATAGCTTCTGTGTTGTCAGCTACATTCCTTACCTCATCTTGTTACTCTACAATGTTATCAACAGCTCTGAAGGTCTGACTGTTTGTTCGAATTTCAACTTCTCGGCCCATCACAAGGTCGGTGAGTGCAATCACTCGGCCTCTAACAATGACGGTGGTTTTATCATCTTATCCCTCACAGCAGCAACTCTACCACTGCGCCACAAAGTGCTGGAATAAGTCAGCTCACTCCATAGATCTCAGCGTCACTTTTTCCTTCCACAGGGTCCACACGCTCAATCAAAGCTCCTCCACTTACCTAACCTCCACACAGGATCACAAACCTGCCTTTCTCCAGACCAGGCCCCCCAGCGACTGCGGAGTTACTCCAGCACTTTGCCTTTTTATGTAAACGAGCATCTGCAGTTCCGTGCGTCCACCCCTCATTAGAACGCGTTAGACCGATCGTGCGCAGCACAAAACGTTTTATGAGGAAAAGGTTCTAACTTTTTGTAAACAAAATGTTTTACCAGTAATGTCGCCTGGATTCGAGAGCTTCAGCTACAGGGCGAGCTTAGGGACAGTTAGGGTCGACTCTCAGAATCTTTTTACGCCAGGCTGGAAATGTCCAAGACTAGAGGGTATCACTTTAAGGAGAGAGGGTGAAAGTTTAATGGGGATGCGCTGGACAGTGGTGGGGGCCTCATGTGCCTGACCTGGGGAGATGGTGGAGGCAGATATGACAGGGGTGTTTAAGAAGCTTTTAGGTGGGCATGTGGAAGTGGAGGGGAGGGGAGAGAGAGATATGGATCATGTACAGGCAGATGAGAGTTTAACCTGCCGTCATGTTCGGCACAAACATTGTGGGCCGAAGGGCCCGTTCCTGTGCTGTACTGTCCTACGTTCTAACCATCCAATCACCAACTAGAGAGCAGACCCCACCTACCATCTACTGCACTGGCAGATGTTTTCTGCCGTTCACCTCCAGCGACAAACTCTTTGAATCACTTCTCTCTGGGAGGTGACACTGGACTATCAAAGCTGCCACAGTCAGATATAAAAACAGCTATTTCCCACGAGCAGTAACTCTATTCAACAGCCAAAAGACCGTAGCCTCTTTTTACTCCGGTACTTTATTTTCACATGTTTGAATTATAATATTTTATTTTTAATTGTCTACAGAATATCTTGTTGTTACCTGCGAGCAAAGCACCAATGTAAATGCCTTGGATGTGGACCTACTTGGCTAATAACATTTTTATTAATTCATTATTATTCATTGAAGACAATAGACAATAGGTGCAGGAGTAGGCCATTCTGCCCCTCGAGCCTGCACCGCTATTCACCGTGATCATGCCAATCATCCACAATTAATACCCTGTTCCTGCCTTCTCCCTATATCCCTTTACGCTGCTATCTTTAAGAGCTCTGTCCAGCTCTCTCTTGAAAGCATTCAGAGAAACGGCTTCCACCACCATCTGCGGCAGAGAATTTCACAGACTCTCAACTCTCTGTGTGAAAAAGTTCCTCATCTCCGTTCTAAATAAATTACCCCTTATTCTTAAACTATCCCTCAGACTATCTTTAATCAGATTTTACCTTGCACTAATCGATATTCCCTTAATCCTATATCTGTACACTGTGGATGGGTTGATTGTAATCCTATATTGTCCTTCCACTAACTGGTTAGCACACAACAAAAAAGCTTTACACTATACCTCTCCCTGTAGCTGAAGCCCTCTATTCCAGGCAGTATTCTGGGAGAACATTTTGTTTTCATAAAGTTAGAACAGTCTCGTCGTAAAACATTTTGTGCTTGAAACGTCAGGCTGGGGCACTTGCACCTCACTGAGTTACTCCAGAACTTTGCATCTTTTTTTAAAAGTACGCAGGCATCTACAGTTCCTCATGGCTATGTTTTCATTTTTTTAGTACACGTCGACCAGCGATAACCTGTACACTAGGTCTACCCTACTCACTGGGGGCAATTTTCAGAATTAAACTACACACCTGCACATCTTTGGAATGTGGGAGGAAATCGGAGCACCCAGACAAAACACACACAGTCACAGAGAGAACGTACAAACTCTAGTCCCACCTGCCTGCACTTGGCCCATGTCCCCCTCAACCTTTCCAGACCTGTCAAAATGTCTTTTAGATCAAAGATAAGAAACAAAATGCTGGAGTAACTCAGCGAGACGGGCAGCATCTCTGGAGAGAAGGAATGGGTGACGTTTCATGTTGAGACCCTTCTTCAGAGTGATGACGAGAGTGGGCACAGAGATAAAATGTAGTCAGAGACAGTGAGAATGTTAAACTGAGTTATTTTGTCAATCTAAAGTCAAGAAAACTTGACTCAAATGCTTGTAGCTGTTGGAATTGATTCTTTATTCAGTACTGAGACAATTCTTTGAACCTTCCAAAACAGAGCTAGAAGCTCCGGGCAGCTCCAAAGTATTTGTGTTTTTGATACAAACTCATTGCTTTATACAGGTATTTAGACATTTCAAATACAGAGGGTAGGACAACTGGTAACCAATCATCTGAGTCCTTTTGGTGATTTACAATATCAGTCACATGATCTCCCCTTTCCCGACGTCTTTTTACAATCTTTGTTTGTTATTGGTATAACTCTATAACTTTGTTTTAGAATTATTTTATTTCAACACAGCAAAACCCCTGTAGGCTTTTATCAAAGACCACTCTTCAAAATATAAGATACATACAATGATCACTCAAGTCATACACATTTTCTATACCAAGAGAAAATATATTCCTATAAATCTAAACAATTTCTCTAAGACAATACATTGCATAATTGGTGTTATATAATTATACACATTTTGAAATACCATTACCTATGTCTTTAAAACATTAATTATATAAGTTTGCTGAATTACAGTTTCTAAGGTCAAAACGCACATTTCCATCTCCCATCCAAAGATACATGGGTCGTAAATCTGTCAATTTAGTTAATATGAGTTTGGTGCCTTTCCTGTTACCGGGAAGCAGGATTTCCAATCTCATGTACCAGACAGAAGACAAGGTACAAGGTACAACCCAGACCATTACGTCAGAATTCCATCTGCTTCAACCTTCTATAAACAACTCCCTCAATCTAATTATGTCTCAAAGCAACTATTCCTTCACTTACATCTTATTCCTTATCACACTCATTATAATTTCACACAGCCAAGGCTAACTGCAGTCTATCATCTCTCAGCCTTGAATTCTGTCTCAAACCTAGCATAACAAGCCATAACTCTTCACGTTTATGTCACATTCAGAGCTCAAAAATGTGCCATAGAGACAGAGCAGATGGCCTAAGAAGAGGCCCTTTATTCAGCTTCCCATTCTTCAACACAAAGCCATATCAAATACAATTTCCTCCAGTGCTATAATTGCCCCAAACAATAACCTAATCTAAGCAGGTTCAGGTTCAGGCCTCCATGTTTTGATTCATCTTTGCCTGTGTGTATGTGTCAGTTTGCACTTTATTTCAGTTCAGGTAAACTTTAAGCTTTTCTTTTGCAATTCACCAAGCTTATATAAAAGTCTCTCTCCAAGCGGTTCTATTTGTATAATATTTCCTCATTCCTCACTCTGGTCATTCTATGACCACTGATAGGATAATAACACAAGGCAGAGATTCATCAGCATTGGCTTATTAGTCATCCAAGTTTATACCTAACCTCGAGATGCTTTATAGCCCCCAAAACCTGGACCACGTAGGTCAGCAGGCTGGCTTGTTGACACCAATGATGTTCCCTACTTCCCTGCTGTGCTTCAAACCCTAGCCCTTATGGTGCTCAATTATTCTGGACTTAATAACATTCCTCCTTCTCCACATTATTAAGTCTATTACACTCCTCCTCCAACATTTCCTTCTCTACCTGCTGGTTCACACGTACTCAACTTCCATCAGACTCCAACATCGTAATGTCTTCTTCTAGGTGCTGCAATAAGACCTGCCCACTAGTTTCCACATTACCCAAGGCTGTGATTAGTCTGGTGATGATACATTTAACAATAGCAATTCCCATTAACAAACACATGATCACTACTGCTGCATTTATGGCCATGCTGATGATCCAATTATATAATCCCCCAAAACCCCAGTTTCCCCATCCAACACGCTCCTTCATTCCATCAAGCAGGGTAGTAATGTCCTCTTGATGTTTGGTGATATTACTAGTTCTATCCTGAACTCCCATCATACATTTTTCTTTTACAATAGCACACGTCCCTCCCTCACGGGCCAACAGATAATCTAATGCATATCTATTCTGTAAAGAGAACAGACGCATTTCTGATAGTTGGGTTTTTATTGCTTCCAGGGCTCCAGTAGTGGCATTTCCCAAAATGGTTAGTCCACAAATCATATAGTTTCGATGTTTTGCTGCCAACCCTCCCCCTACACCTCTGAAAGGAAGCAGGCTTGGTACTCCCCATCCTGCAGCATCCCACCTAGATGTTCCCATTGTAGTTGGGTTTCTCCAATTGGCACAGTATTCGGCGGATACTGCCCTGCGCAGAGTCCTTTGGTTTTGTAGGGACCAACTCTCTGGGCAGGGAATGGTGGTAGGGACAAGGGTCCCGACGGCTACGTTATTTGGAAAAGGAGGTTTTAGCACATTGGTCCCTTTGCCATTGAAAAAGAAGTAATACCCTTCCTCGGTGTCAATGGACCCATGACAGTCCCTGCGTGTATTAATCACCTCGCCACCCTTTGCCCAGTCCATCAAATTGCTTGAAATCCAATTGCTGTATCTTGGGATGGGCAAGTGATAGAATCCTACAGTTAGATGGGTTCCATTGGCACATCCACAAAGCAGTTGCAACCCTGCAGAGACTTGGACACATCTTTTGGGAATGGTGCATTGGATGCCCTTAGATGTGCTGTTGCAACTAGGTTGCGTGGGGTTCGTACTATGCACGTAATGTTGGAAGGGACATCAACAACTATGCACCCGTATCCCTGGTTAGTGTAGCATCTTCCGTATTGTCTATTGTCGGTGTTAGGGGTAAAGTTACACGGCATTAGTGGTTCTACTCTGGTACCCGAAGAGTTTTGACAGCCTGGGTATGAATGCTTATTGTCGCCAGGTAATGGCAAACAGTTAGCTGGTGGGGCTAAGGACTCGTCATAATAGATGGTGACAGCTTTGACCGGAACTGGCTTCTCATCTTGACACTTTACTAATCGTTAAATCCTTCCCCACTCAGGAGATACTGTAAATAGGTTAATAACAGATTTCATAGCGGGGTAACACACAACTTGCCATTTACCAAATAATTCATTATGGGCCCGTATAAACACGTTAGTGTCTTTTTCTTCAAATTCTCATTTTTCCAGTATTTGTTGTTCAGGTTCTGTCCTTTGTAGCCCCGGGTGGACCTTTAATGCTTCTTGATAACATAGTCCATCATACAAGTGTTTATTTAGAGTTCGGTCCTCCCCGGGGTTCCTCCTGCAAGACAAGTCAACCCTGCATATCCGGTACCCACATGGAAACTCCCAGAGTGACTGATCAATTAGGTAGAGGCTTCGGTTAGTCTGTTGCATTTTGCCATGGCAGCAGTTAATTTTAGTTATGTTCCATCTTCCGAGGGCTTCTGGGCCTCTACATTGTACAGCATCTCCTTTGCAGAGGTGAAAGATCCTATATGCATGTCCTGGGACACATCGTCGAATCTCCTTTATTTCCCTGTCTGCAGTAGCATTAGGTTGCATGGCAGGATAAATCGCCTCATTTGAATTTATCTGGAAAATGCAAAGGCTCACAAAAAGTTCATTTCTTACTTAATTGACTTAATCAACTATTCACTCAAGTTAACCATCCTTCAGTCAGTCAGTCCAGTAATCAGTCGCATATTCTTAACCATATAGCAAAATAAGGATTCAAAACTAAACTTATAATGGTATAACTAAACTTATAATGATACAACTAAACTTATAATGATACAACTAAACTTATAATGATACAACTAAACTTATAATGCCACAACTAAACTTATAATGATACAACTCCCAAGCAAAGCAGCAATGTAAAAACTAAAAACTGAGTTGAAAATAAAATTACTCTTCTCCACCTTTTGATTGGGCTCCCAATCAGTTTGCAGTGGTGCAGATGAACCCATGCAACACGACCCTTGACCTTGACAGCGGTTGGAGTGGTGAGGAGGACCCGGAAGGGTCCATCCCAACGTGAGTCCAAGTGCTTACGCTTCCAGTTCATGACCAGCACATAGCAACATGTCTCAATATTAGATGGAACTTTGAGCGCTGGTGCCTCACCATTTGCAGCCCTGACCTTTGGATGAGAAGTTCGCAAAGCACGGGTTAAAGTTAATACATAGGATGTCATTTCCTCAGTCATCTGGTAGAAATGGACCGCTGCGGGGGCATGGAAATGGACCGCCTGGTCATTCCATGGCATCCGTAAAGGTTGACACAATTACAGCACGGAAACAGGCCATCTCGGCCCTTCTAGTCCGTGCCGAACACTTATTTTCCCCTAGTCCCATCTACCTGCACTCAGACCATAACCCTCCATTCTTTTCCCATCCATATACCTATCCAGTTTATTTTTAAATGATAAAATCGAACCTGCCTTCACAACCTCCACTGGAAGCTCATTCCACACAGCTACCACTCTCTGAGTAGAGGTCCCCTCTCATGTTACCCCTAAACCCCTGTCCCTTAATTCTCAAGTAATGTCCTCTTGTTTGAACCTTCCCTACTTTCAATGGGAAAAGTTTATCCACATCAACTCTGTCTATCCTTCTCATCATTTTAAATACATCTATCAAGTCCCCCCTTAACCTTCTGCGCTCCAAAGAATAAAGACCTAACTTGTTCGATCTTTCTCTGTAACTTAATTGCTGAAACCCAGGCAACATTCTAGTAAACCTCCTCTGTACTCTCTCTATTTTGTTGACATCTCCCTATAATTAGCCGACCAACATTGTACACCATACTCCAGAATTGGCCTCACCAATGCCTTGTACAATTTTAACATTACATTCCAGCTTCTATACTCAATGCTCTGATTTATAAAGGCAAGCATACCAAAAGCTTTCTTTACCACCCTATCTACATGAGATTCCACCTTCGGGAAACTATGCTCAGTTATTCCTAGATCCCTCTGTTCACCTGCATTCCTCAATTCGCTACCATTTACCATGTACGTCCTATTTTGATTTGTCCTGCCAAGATGTAGCACCTCACACTTATCAGCATTAAACTCCATCTGCCATCTTTCAGTCCACACAGCCGGCCTAAATCTCTCTGTAGACTTTGAAAATCTACTTCATTATCCACAACACCACCTATCTTAGTATCATCTGCAAACTTACTAAACCAATTTACCACATCATCATCCAGATCATTAATGTACATGACAAACAACAGTGGACCCAACACAGATCCCTGAGGCACCCACTAGTCACCTGCCTCCAACCTGACAAACAACCATCCACCATTACACTCTGGCATCTCCCATTCAGCCACTGTTGAATTCATCTTGCTACTCCAGCATTAATACCCAACAATTGGACCTTCTTAACCAACCTTCCAAAAGAAACCTTGTCAAAGGCCTTACTGAAGTCCATATAGACAACATCCACTGCTTTACCCTCATCAATTTCCCGAGTAACCTTTTCAAAATATTCAAGATTAGTCAAACATGACCTTCCAGGCACAAATCCATGTTGACTGTTCCTAATCAGATCCTGTTGATCCAGATGCTTATATATATATTATCTCGAAGTATCCTTTCCATTAATTTGCCCACCACTGACGTCAAACTAACAGGTCTATAATTGCTAGGTTTACTCGTAGAACCCTTTTTAAACAATGGAACAACATGCGCAGTAAGTCAATCCTCCGGCACTATTCCCGTTTCTAATGACATTTGAAATATTTCTGTCATAGTTATTTCTATACTAACTTCCCTCAAGGCTTAACCACTTTTATATATTTTTAAAGTGTCAGTACTTCCTCTTCTTTTAATCTCATAGTTTCCATAGCTATTCTACTTGTTTCCCTCACCTCACATAATTCAATATCCTTCTCCAGAGATGTTCTCCAGAGATGCTCCCTAACATTTGTCGTTTCAGGTCAGGACCCTTCCGGTTTGAGTGGGCCAGTGGAGTAGAGAAGCCTCGACAGTTGTTGCAACAACAGTGGATATAAAAAGGTCCAGAGAGGGTAGAAGGGTGGGTAGGGGGAGAGGCGGGGGGGGGAAGGGGGGTGATGTTGAAGACTGGAGACAGGATTGTAACTGGATGGATAGGATTCTCTCCCATAAAGAAAAGCTCAGAGGTGGCAGTAGAGCCCTACGTCCCTATGTTCCCAATGTAGGGGGTCCAGAACCAGGGGGTCGCAGTTTAAGAATAAGACCCGCTGAGTCACTCCACCTTTTATTTTGGTCTATTAACGGATTCAAATCTACCTTAGATCTCCTTTTATCGTCCTGCTTGGCGCTCTCCACCGGCATTGTTGATACACGTTTCTTGGTTTCTAAATGCGTAGAGTGAATGTTAATGCTCTGATCTGTTCAATATCTCGCAAACTGTGATCCCACTTCAAGTTGATGGATGGAATGGAGCCCGTCCGTCTCTCATGGTTACGGATGCAGTTCACTGTGATGTCACCGGCCCGGCACATTATGAGGTCACCTCTGATTATGATGGTTTACAAACTTGCGATGTTACGAATGGAAGGTCGGCCCAGAAGGGAATAAACCACTTCACCATATGACCACAGGTCACAGTGGTTATAACCAACTGGACTCAAGTGTTAG
Source organism: Amblyraja radiata (assembly GCF_010909765.2). Classification (NCBI taxonomy): domain Eukaryota; kingdom Metazoa; phylum Chordata; class Chondrichthyes; order Rajiformes; family Rajidae; genus Amblyraja; species Amblyraja radiata. The sequence goes on from NW_022630166.1 coordinate 472,884, forward strand.
ATACAAGGAACTCAGTTCAATTGAGTTTATTGTCACGTGTACAGAGAAATGCTTTAGGAGAAAGACAATGCATGATTACAATCGAGCCATTTACAATGTATAGATACATGGTAAAGGAATAACGTTTAGTGCAAGGTAAAGCCAGCAAGGATAGTCCGAGGGTCACCAATGAGGTAGATAGTAGTTCAGAACTGCTCTCTGGTTGTGGTAGGATGATTTAGTTGCCTGATAACAGCTGGGAAGAAACTGTCCCTGAATCTGGAGGTGTGCGTTTTCACACTCCTGCACCTTTCCTAATTTGCAGTAAGACATTCTTACTATTGAGGGAGTGCAGCGTAAGTTCACCAGGTCAATATCCGGGGTGACGGGACTTACCTACGATGAAAGAATTGGTAGACTGGGCTTGAATTTGTTGGAAATGAGAAGGATGAGAGGTTATCTTATGAAAACATATGACATTCTTAAAGGAGTTAAGGCTAGATGCAGGAACAATATTCCCGATGTTGGGGGAGTCCAGTACCAGGGGTCACAGTTTAAGAATAACGGGTTAGGCCATTTAGGACTCAGAAGAGGGAAAACATTTTCACGCAGAAAATCTGTAGAATTCTCTGCCACAGAAGGCAGTGGAGGCCAATTCACTGGATGTTTTCAAGTTTTCAAGTGAGTGTTAGATGTGGCTCTTTGGGCTAACAGAATCAAGGGATATGGGGAGATAGCAGGATTGGGGTATTGATTTTGGATGATTAGCCAGAATCATATTGAAAGGCGGTGCTGGCTCAAGGGGCCGAATGGCCTACTCCTGCACCTATTTTCTATGTTTCTACGTCATGGTGAGTCCAGCACTCGTTGACGTCTGGTCCTGAAGACGGGTCCTGAACCAAAACGTCACCCACTCATGTTCTCCAGAGATGCTGTTCAACCCGCTGAGTTACTCCAGCACAAACAATATTAAATCTCAAGTGTTTTCATTTTGAGATACAGTGTGGCAACAGGCCCTTTGGCCCACCGAGTCCACGCCGACCTGTATTCACCTCTACACCCGCACTATCCTACACACTGGGGGCTTTTTTACAAAAGCCAATTACCCTATAAACCTGCACGTCTTTGGAGTGTGGGAGGAAACCGGGGCACCCGTAGAAAACCCACGCGGGTCACGGGGAGAACATACAAACTCTGTACAGACAGCACCTGGGTCACCGGCGCTGTGAGGCAGCAACTCTACCGCTGAGCCACACTGCCATGTTGGGGGAAAATACTTTAAAAGCAGCAGAATACTTTTGACGTTTGCCAAATGAGAGTTGTCTATAGTCAAAGTGTGTGTAGTTTGTTCCTGGCACGAAAATACTTCTGCTTTATCAGTTTCACACTTAACTCTGTAAACCTAAAGACTCCATTGTTGGAATGCAATTCAATCTTTGACAAATCTGAACACCTTAACAGACAGATATAAAGCACACAGAGGGATTACTGGAGTACATTTTCCCTTTGTAGTCCCTGAGAAATCAGTGGCTGTGGCAGAGAGTTGTTCTGATGTTCTAAGCCATGCCAATCCAGATATGATTGAATGACGGAGAGGACTTGATGTGCCAAATGGAGAAGGAACATCTCATTGGGTTTTAAAGTTTGCAGAGGGCTGACATACAACTTCCTTAGCATCAAGTGAATTGATCAGCATGGTGTAGACTAAGAGTTGCTGCCTTACAGTGCCAGAGACCCGGGTTCGATCCTGACTACGTGTGCTTGTAGTTTGTACATTCTCCCTGTGACCTGCGTGGGTTTCCTTCGGGTGCTCTGGTTTCCTCCCGCATTCTAGAGACGTGCCAGTGTGTAGGTTATTGACGTCTGTAAATTGCCCCTAGTGTGAAGGATATAGGACTAGTGTACAGGTGATCGTTGGTTGGCGTGCACTCGGTGGGCAGAAGGGCCTGTTTTCACGCCATCTCTCTAAAACAAACTATTGCCGTTACCTCGTTGGTCTCAGTTTAACATTGTTTGTGAAAGTCAGCAAAGTGCAAGATTCTTTCTATAGCCCTCAGACCAGTGAGCCCATGTGTTCATATCTTTAACCAGACCAGTGCTTCGAGAGGCTGGTCACAGCACACCTCAAAGGCTGCCTACCTCCCACACTGGATCCCTTTCAGTTCGCCTACCGCGAGAACAGGAGTACGGAGGATGCCATCTCAACGGCACTTCACTCCGCCCTCTCCCACCTCGACAACAGAGACACCTACGTGAGAATGCTGTTCATCTCAGCATTTAACACCATTATCCCCTCAAAACTGATCACCAAACTCAGCGACCTGGGCATCGACCCCTCCCTCTGCAACTCGATACTGGACTTTCTAACCAACAGACCCCAGTCTGTTAGGTCAGATAACCAACTCTCACCCTGAACATCGGCGTTCCACAGAGCTGTGTGCTGAGCCCCCCTCCTCTACTCCCTCTTCACCTACGACTGCACACCTGTACATGGTACTAACACTATCATCAAGTATGCAGATGATACAACAGTGATTGGCCTCATCAGCGACAACAATAAGTCGGCCTATAGGGAGGAGGCCAAGCTCCTAGCAGCATGGTGCGCTGACAACAACCTGGCCTGTAACTACAAGAAGCCCAAAGAGCTCATTGTGGACTACAGGAGGTCTAGGGGTGGCACGCACACCCCCATCCACATCAACGGGACGGAGGTAGAACGTGTTTCCAGCTTCAGGTTTCTGGGGGTCAACATCTCCGATGACCTCTCTTGGAACCACAATACCTCAACTCTGGTCAAGAAGGCTCACCAGCGTCTCTTCTTCCTGAGGAGACTAAAGAAGGTCCATCTGTCTCCTCAGATTCTGGTGAACTTCTTCCGCTGCACCATCGAGAGCATCCTTACCAACTGTATCACAGTATGGTATGGCAACTGCTCTGTCTCCGACAGGAAAGCACTGCAGAGGGTGGTGAAAATTGCCCAACGCATCACCGGTTCCTCGCTCCCCTCCATTGAGTCTGGCCAAAGCAAGCGATGTCTGTAAAGGGCGCGCAGCATCATCAAGGACTGCTCTCACCCCAACCACAGACTGTTTACTCTCGTAACATCCGGGAGGCGCTACAGGTCTCTCCGTTGCCGGACCAGCAGGTCCAGGAACAGCTTCTTCCCTGCGGCTGTTACATTACTCAACTCTGTACCTCGGTGATTGCCAGTCACCCCCCACCCCCCCGGATACTCCTTACACCAGAAAAAATTGCACTACTATGACTGTATATACATATATATATATATTTATTGCTCATATTCTATGTCGCTCTTCTAGAGAGATGCTAACTAACTGCATTCCGTTGTCTCTGTACTGTACACTGCACAATGACAATAAAGTTTGAATCTGAATCTGAATCTGAGGTGAACTTACAAACTCCCGACAGACAAGTACCCGTAGTCAGGATCGAACCCGGCTCTCTGGTGCTGTGAGGCAGCAACTCTACCGTTGGACCACTGTGTGCCCTCCTTAAAACTCCTTATTGCTAATACTCTGTAATCCAGGCAGCATTCTGCACCCTCACCACATCCTTCCTGTAATGTGGTGACCAGAACTGCACACAATGCTTCAAATAATTTTATCTAATCTTCCTCGTCTTAGAAGAGGAGAAAGGAAATAAAGGAAAGGTGTTGTCAAGCAGGAAAGGGTACAGAGAAGATTTATGAGGACGTGGCCAGGACTCGAGGCCCTGAGCTATAGGGAGAGGTTGGGGCAGGGCTGGGAATCTATTCTGCATAGAGCGCAGGAGGATGAGAGGTGATCTTATAGAGGTGTATAATATCATGAGAGGAATAGATCGGGTAGACGCACAGAGTCTCTTGCCCAGAGTAGGGGAATCGAGGACCAGAGGACATAGGCTTAAGGTGAAGGGGAAAAGATTTAATAGGAATCTAGGTGGTGACGTTTTCATACAGCGGGATAGTTGGTATATGGAACGAGCTGCCAGAGGAGGTAGTTGAGGCAGGTACTATCCCAGTGTTTAAGATACAGACAGGTACGTGGATAGGACAGGTTTGGAGGGATATGGGCCAAACGTGGGCAGGTGGGACTAATATAGCTGAGACATGTAGGCTGTTGATAGTAAGTTAAGCCGAAGGGCATGTTTCCACACTGGATCACTCTCTGTGACTATGACTTTAAGGCTCTATAACTGTAGGAGAAGGCAGGAGAATGGGGTTAGGAGGGAGAGATAGATCAGCCATGATTGAATGGTGGAGTAGACTTGGCCATTCGGTCATCTAATTCTGCTCCTATCACTTATGACCTTATGATGTTTCGAGGGATATGTCAGTGTGTGTCTACTCACATTCTACAGTGAGGGTCACATCCCTCTCTGCTGTCCCGTGTTCATTCTCCGCCACACACTGATAGACCCCAGCATCCTGCCGTGTCAGCTGAGGGAACTCCATCCACAGCTCGTTGCTGGAACGTGTTGTGTTCAGCGTGACACCGAGACACCGAGATATCTCCACGTCAGGTTAGATGTTGGGAAACTCTGGACGTTGCAGAGGATCGCTGCAGAGTTTCCTTCCTTTACACTGACCCAGGAATTGTTCACGTTGTCGGGGGAAGTGATTGAGAGATTCCGTGGAGCATCTAAAGACAAACGGAGATTTAAACGTGTTCACACGGCAGAGTTCCACGTGTCAAACAGTACAATACGGAGAGAAACGATAAAGTACGGATGTGACCAGTCTGCAGAAGGGTCTCGACCTGAAACATCACCCATTCCTTCTCTCTATAGATGCTGCTTGACCCGCTGAGTATCTCCAGCTCTTTGTGTTTAACCTTGGTTCAAACCAGCACCTGCAGTTCCCTCCTACACATTTCGTCAAGATATCTCCTCAAGATACAGCTATGTCTACTTTGAAGAGGTTCTCCTCCTCTTTCCGACGAGAGTTGGAGTCATAGGGTGATAGTGTGGAAACAGGCCTTTCGGCCTAATTTGCCCACACCGGCCAACATGTCCCAGATACACTAGTCCCACCTGCCCGCATATGGCCCATATCCCTCCAAACATGTTCTATCCATGTACCTGTCTAACTGTTTCTTAAACACTGGGATAATCCTGGCCTCAACTGCCTCCTCTGGCAGTTTGTTCCATACACCAACTATCCTTAGTATGAAAAAGTCACCCCTCAGATTGCTAATAAATCTTTTCCCCTTCACCTTGAACCTATGTCCTCTGGTCATCGATTACCGTATCTGGGCAAGAGACTCTGTACATCTAACCGATCTATTCCCCTCATGATCTATACACCTATATAAGATCACTCCTCAAACACCTGCGCTCCAAGGAATAGAGACCCAGCCTGCTCAACCTCTCCCTCTAGTCCCGGCAACATCCTCATAAAGCATCTCTGAACCATTTCACGCTTGACAATATCTTTCCTAGTACACGGTGCCCAGAACTGATCACAATACTCTAAATGTGGTCTCACCAACGTCTTATACAACTGCAACATGACCTCCCTGCTTCTAGACTCAATACTCTGACTGATGAAGGTCAAAGTGCCAAATGTCATTTTGACCACATTATCTACCTGTGTCTCGACCTTCAAGGCACCATGCACCTGCACTCCTAGATCCCTCTGCTCTACAACACTACCCAGAAGCCGACCATTAACTGTGTTGGTCCTGCTCTTGTTAGATGTCCCAAAATTCAACATCTCACACTTCTCAGTATTAACCTCCACCAACCATTCCTCAACTCATCTGACCAATCGATCAAGATCCTGCTGCTATCTTTCACAACAATGCAGTTCTGCCACATTCTCTCCCACTGCTCCCTCTCTGTGATGCCTCCTGCTCTCCGACCTTACATTCATTGTTCTTTATCTCTCTACATCAACGTCTATATCTCTCGTTTCCCTTATCCCTAACCAGTCTGTAGAAGGGCCTCGACCCGAAACCTCGCCCGTTCCTTCTCCCCAAAGATGCTGCCTGTCCTGCTGAATTAGTTCAGCTTTTTTGTGTCTATCTTCAGTACGGATGCAAGCTGGCCAATAATGTAAAAGTGGATAGCAAGAGTTTCTACGGATATATAAAGAGTGAAAAAGGAGACAAGAGTGGATGTTGGACCGTATGAGAATGATGCAGCAGAAATCAAGAAATTGAAGAGGAATTGAATAACTTTTTTGCGTCAGTCCTCACCGTGGAGGACACCAGCAGTGTACCTGCAATCCTAGAGAGTCAGGGGTGGAAGTTAGTGAAGTGGCGATTACTAAGGAGATGGTTCAAGAAGGAACTGCAGATGCTGGAAAATCGAAGGTAGACAAAAATGGCGGAGAAACTCACCGGGTGCGGCAGCATCTATGGATCGATGGAAATAGGCAACGTTTCGGGCCAAAACCCTTCTTCAGGTCTGAAGAAGGGTTTCGGCATCGAAACGTTGGCTATTTCATTTCCACACAGAGGGTGGTGGGTGTATGGAACGAGCTGCTGGAGGAGGGAGTTGAGGCTGGGACCATTGCAATCTTTAAAAACAGTTGGACAGGTAACATGGATTGGACTTGTTTGGAGGGATATGGGTGGAAGTAGGGCAGGTGGGATTGAAAAAGCTACTTATTTAACTACTAAACCAGGTTCGCTTCTTAATAAACAGACACCACACAAACTGTTTGGTAGACCAGTTCACAACTTTACTTATTATCGGCCGATGGAAGGGAGGGAGAACTCCAGTCAAGTGACCATTACAGACACTTGACCGTCCTCCGTTCACCTCCTCTGAACAACAGAATTACATTGCCTTAAATAGGGTTTTTTTTGTCCCCTTAGCACATTTCACAGACATTAGTCATGGTCAGAGGTACAGGAAAAGGTTTCCACAGAATGCATCACATCAAAGGCCTTTTGTTTACATGTTACAAGATAACATTGGCCATTTGGTTTACGACATTTTATCTTTCCACTTCCCTGTTCCTCTCTCGTCCTTCATAAACATTGGCTATTTGGATAATGCCATTTTATCTTCACAGAGATCACCCTAGCTCTTTCGCTGCTTCATCGCTGTCATTTGGTCCCTCATAAACATAGGCCATTTGGTTTATGGCATCTTACTTCAAAGATGTGACTAGCTGTTTCTTTCTCTGTCACTTCCTCACTTGGGAGACAATGTTATAGGATTTATTATCCCACACACCCGCAACCTGAGGCAAGCCTAATTTGAGACCAAATATAAGCTGTAAGCTAGCCCAGAAACCAATTTAATATCTTCTTATATTTTAACTAAAATTCAGCTTCATCAGGATTAGTGTAGATGGGGGTCTTTGGCCGGTGTGGGCAAGTTGGGCTGAAGACCCTGTTTCCACGCTGTAAGACTCTATGACTCCAAAGATGTTGCCTGACCCACTGAGTTGCTCCAGCATTTTGTGTTTTAAGGAACGTGAGGTGTGACGATACATAGAGGGAGGCTTTGAGGGTAGAAAGACCAATATGATCCAACAATGTCAGGCAGAGGTCAGACAGGCTACATACAGGTGGGGGACACAAAATACTGTAGATGTGGGCGGCACGGTGGCGCAGTGGGTAGAGCTGCTGCCTCACAGCGCCAGAGACACGGGTTCGATCCTGACCACCGGTATCTGTCTGTATGGAGTTCGCACGTTCTCCCCGTGACTTGCGTGGGTTTTCTCCGAGATCTTGAGGATGTGTGTGTGTGTGTGTGTTTGAGTGAGCGAGTGTTAGCGAGAGAGGGTGTGCGTGCGTGTGAGAGAGAATGTGTGTGTGTTTGAGTGAGTGAGTGTGTATGTGTGTGAGAGAGAGTGATTGTGTGTGTATGTTTGAGAGAGTGTGTGTGTGAGATGGTGTTTGTGTGTGGGACAGAGAGAGTGTGTGTGTGGGTGTCAGAGAGAGGGAGACTGTGTGTAGGTGTGAGTGAGTCCGTGTGCGCGGTGAATTCCAGCATTTTTCATGGGCCAATAATCCATCTCTGTTTATAGACGTGTCACTGTGTATCTACTCACATTCTACAGTGAGGGTCACATCCCTCTCTACTGTCCGTGTTCATTCTCCGCCACACACTGATAGACCCCAGTATTCTGCCGTGTCAGCTGAGTGAACTCCATCCACAGCTCGTTGCTGGAACGTGTTGTGTTCAGCGTGACACCGAGGTGTCTCCACGTCAGGTTAGATGTTAGGAATCTCTGGACGGAGCAGAGGATCGCTGCAGAGATTCCTTCCTTTTACTGACCCGGGAAATGTTCACGTTGTCGGGGGAAGTGATTGACAGATTCCACGGTGCATCTAAAGACAAACAAAGGTTTAAACATGATCACACGGCAGAATTCCACATGTCCAACAGGACAAAACGGAGAGCAACGATGATGTACGGATGTGACCAGTCTGCAGAAGGGTCTCGACCTGAAACGTCACCCATTCCTTCTCTCTAGAGATGCTGCATGTCCCGCTGAGTATCTCCAGCTCTTTGTGTCTATCTTTGGTTTAAACCAGCGCCTGCAGTTCCTTCCTACACATTGTCTGCTCCACTGCACAAGCTCCTCAAGATATGTCTACTTTGAAGAGGTTCTCCTCCTCTTTCTGACGAGAGTTGGAGTCATAGGGTGATAGTGTGGAAGCAGGCCTTTCGGCCTAATTTGCCCACACCGGCCAACATGTCCCAGATACACCAGTGCCGTATATGACCCATATCCATCCAAACCCGTCCTATCCATGTACCTATCTAACTGTTTCTTAAACGCTGGGATAGTCCCAGCCTCAACTACCTCCTCTGGCAGTTTTTTCCATACACCAACTATCCTTTGTATGAAAAAGTCACCTATTAAATCTTTTCCCCTTCACCTTAAACCTATGCCCTCTGGTCCTCGATTCCCCTACTCTGGGCAAGAGACTCTGTGCATCTACCCGATCTATTCCTCTTATGATTTTATACACCTCTATAAGATCACCCCTCATCCTCCTGCGCTCCAAGGAATAGAGACCCAGCCTGCTCAACCTCCCCCTATAGCTCACACTCTCTAGTCCTGGCAACTTCCTCGTAAATCTTTTCTGAACCATTTCCAGCTTGACAATATCTTTCCTATAACACGGTGCCCAGAACTGAACACAATACTCTAAATGTGGTCTTACCAACGTCTTATCCAGCTGCAACATGACCTCCCGGCTTCTATACTCAATACTCTGACTGATGAAGGCCAAAGTGCCAAATGCCATTTCGGCCACCGTATCTACCTGCGACTCCACCTTCAAGGAACCATGCACCTGTATTCCTAGATCCCTCTGCTCTACAACACTACCCAGAGGCCGACCATTAACTGTGTTGGTCCTGCTCTTGTTAGATGTCCCAAAATTCAACATCTCACACTTCTCAGTATTAAACTCCACCAACCATTCCTCAACTCATCTGACCAATCGATCAAGATCCTGCTGCTATTTTTCACAACAATGCAGTTCTGCCACATTCTCTGTAGATGTGGGCGGCACGGTGGCGCAGTGGGTGGAGCTGCTGCCTCACAGCGCCAGAGACACGGGATCGGTCTGTACGGAGTTCGCACGTTCTCCCCGTGTCTAGCGTGGGTTTTCTCCGAGATCTTGAGGATGTATGTGTGTATGTGCATGTGAGAGAATGTGTGTGTGTTTGAGTGAGTGTGTGTGTGTGTGAGAGGGTGAGTGTGTGAGAGAGGGTGAGTGTGTGAGAGAGGGTGAGAGTGTGCATGTGTGTGAGAGAGTGTGTGAGTGATGGCGTTCATGTGTGGGACGGAGAGAATGTGAGTGTGTGTGTGTGAGTGTGTGTGTTGTGTGTGAAAGTGTGTTGTGTGTGAGTGAGTGTGTGTTGTGTTTGAGAGACGGTGTGTAGGTGTGAGTGAGTGTGCGTGTGCGCGGTGAATTCCAGCATTTTACATGGGCCTATAATCCATTTGTGTTTATGTCCTTCCTCAGATTAGGAGACGAAAACTGTACGTAATACTCCAGGTGTGGTCTCACCAAGACCCTGTACAACTATAGTAGAACCTCCCTGCTCCTATACTCAAAACCTTTTTTTGCTGTGAATGTTATATTGTGAATTCTTGTGTGAATGTTATTTGGACACTTAGGTGTTAATCTTTTCTTAAGAAATGGATCGATGTTTAGGTCTAGTAATTGAACTTTGTAATTAACTACAATTAGGTAATTAACTAATTATATGCTTTAATTTCAGGCCATCCAAGTATGATGTTTTATATTTGTTTCAGAATGCTTCAGTACAATAACTGAAAATGTACATTCAGTTCTCTTAATTTTTAAGGAAATTATGGGCTTTTGACTGTCCTCGATCACAGCTTTTGTGTTAAGTCAATGGAAAAGCAATAGGGAACGAGATGCTGATTTCCGAGTATGAAAATGACCATAACGTTTTTAATACTGAAGATATAAAAGTGAATTAGGTGCCAAATTAAACTTCTTTTTATGCTTTATCTGATGGGATGAATTGCAGACTTGATTTTTTTAAACCACCTCCATCATGCCAGTGCCAACACACTCCACTGCGGCAAGCCTCAACGACTTCCGCCCAGTTGCACTTACTCCCATCATCACCAAGTGGTTCGAGAGGCTGGTCCTGGCACACCTCAAAGGCTGCCTACCCCCCACACTGGACTCCTATCAGTTCGCCTACCGCAAGAACAGGAGTACGGAGGATGCCATCTCAACGGCACTTCACTCCGCCCTCTCCCACCTCGACAACAGAGACACTTACGTAAGAATGTTGTCCATCGATTACAGCTCAGCATTGAACACCATTATACCCTCTAAACTGATCACCAACTCGGTGACCTGGGCATCGACCCCTCCCTCTGCAACTGGATACTGGACTTTATAACCAACAGACCCCAGTCTGTTAGTTTAGACCAACAAACCCCTTCAACCATCACCCTGAACCTAGGTTGCGGTTACTAAAATGGCCGGGGGGGCAATGCCCAGGATCCCCTCCGTAGCTACTACACGTGACGTCAGCCCGTAGCGAGCGCCGCGCCAAGATGGCGGACAGGGACGGGGTGGACAACGCATCATCCACGGCCCCGGGCGGCAGCACTTCACCCCCGGCGGGCACCAAGGTAGCGGGGGGGGGGCATCAGGGGGGCGGGGCATCAAGGGGGCGGGGCACCAAGGTAGCGGGGGGGGAGGGGCATCAACGGGGCGGGGCATCAAGGGGGCGAGGCATCAGGGGGGCGGGGCATCAAGGGGGCGGGGCCGCTGGGGGAGGGAGAGAGAGAGAGAGACTCACTGTCGGAGACGCTGATGGCGGCGGCGACCAAGATGGCAGCTGCGGGCACCAACCGTCGCCAGGTCCCGCCCCCCGACCGCGCTGATTGGACGAGCAGGCGGCGACCGACGGCGGTCCCGGCCAATGGACGGAGGGTTCGCCTCCCATAGGCTCTGATTGGACGGGGACTGAGTGATGGGCGGACGGATCATCCAATGGGCGGGCTGGTGAGGTGGAGACGGGGTGACGGACGGAACGGCCGGCCAATGGGCGGGCGGGGGTTGGAGGTTTGTCCCGCCCCCTGTCGTTGCTGGTTGGATGGAGACGGGAGAGGGGCGGACGGATCACCCAATGAGGAGGGGGGCGGGTCTAAGGGTTGTCCCGACCGCGCTCATTGGAGGAGGATGGGAGACTGAGGGATGGAAGGGCCAATGGGCGGGGGAGATGGTGACTGTCCCGCCTCTAGACGTGGCTGATTGGATGGAGATGGGCAGCTAGATCATCCAATGGGCAGCTAGAAGTTGGTGGTTGTCCCGCTTCCTACAGGCAGTGATTGGAGGAGGAAACGGCGACGGACATCGGTCTCAGCCAATGGGCGGAGGAGTTGTTCGTTGTCCCGCCTCCTGTCGTTGCTCATTGGAGGAGTTGGAGGGAGACGGACAGACGGCCCGGCCAATGGGCGGAGGGTTAGAGGGACATCTGGAGCAAAGATGCTTAGATCTATAATCTTTGCTCCAGATGTCCCTTTTACCCTCCGCCCATTGGCCGGGCCGTCTGTCCGTCTCCCTCCTCCTCCTCCAATGAGCAACGACTAGGAGGCGGGACAACCTCCAGCTCCTCCGCCCATTGGCCGGGACCGCCGTCGGTCGCCGCCTCCTCGTCCAATCAGCGCGGTCGGAGGGCGGGACCTGGCGACGGTTGGTGCCCGGAGCCGCCGCCATCTTGATCGCCGCCGCCGCCGCCATCAGCAAATATTTTATAGCTTCTTCCTTCCTTCCTTCCTTCCGCCTTCCCGCCCATTGGGCTGGGGGAGCGGGAAGAGGGGAGGAGAGGGTCGGGTCTCCACTGTCCAGGCCGCTGTGGGGAGCGAGGACAGCAGATTGACGTCCGTCCATCCATCCATCGGTGAGTATTTTGTCCGCCGCTCCCCAGTGGACACCGGCTCTAATCTTGGGGAGAGACTTGGGTTAAATTCCCCATTGAATGTGATTTGTTCTTGTCTTGTCTGCAACACATTGAATTTATTGTTGTGAGTAAATGTGTCCCAGTGATAGTTTGAAGCAGGAAAGTCATGTTGAGCAACAGCTGCTGCTGTGTTTGTCATTGGATGTGTTTGTGTAGATGCTGCAAATCACACAGACTTGTATAGAGTTGGAACTAACAGTTGATGTGGTGAAAGCGCTGAGCAGTCTGGTGGAGTCAAAGCAAATGTCGGAGTTTGTATTACAGTTACTAAATGGCTGAATGTTCAGGGAACTATTTCATAATGAAACCGTCAGCTTGTTGTTATTGTTCAAGAAGGAGCTGCAGATGCTGGAAGATCGAAGGTACACAAAATGCAGGAGAAACTCAGCGGGTGCAGCAGCATCTATGGAGCGAAGGAAATAGGCGACGTTTCGGGCCGAAACCCTTCTTCAGATAGCTTTTTGTTATTTCCGGTTTCAGTTATTTGTGTTGGGCAAATTCCTCCATTGTCAGAGTAAAGTATTTTCCCAGCTTTCTGTAAGGAGAGTGCACATTATTATCATCCTCTGGTCATAGCGGAGACTGTGATCCCAGGAGAAGGAGCAGCAGAATGATAGTAAGAGGACAATTAAGGATTTAGGATTTGCAACACAGAATGCGTTTGTACAATAATGAAATGACAACAAACCAGTTGGGACTATCGGGAATGTGAATGGAAGTATGACATTTTCACAAATCCAATGACCACTGTAGGATGACGTGTGACTTTTGCGACCAGTTTTTTGGGCATGGGAATTAAAAACAAATATTGCTATTCCAGATCTGAAGAAAAAAGAGAAAATGCTGACATGCTGGAAACACTCAGCAGTTTGAGCAGCATTTGATTACAGTCCCAGTTCTGATAATGGATCATCCACTATTGGACTTACATAGTTTTCTGCATGCACTATTTTAATCAATAAAGTAAATACACATTGTCTTTAATACACTGGTAACAAATGGTTGTCATTTATACCTGGCCAGATCGCACACAACGGTAAGATAAACAAATACGTTTGATTTAGATGCTAGAGGTTGTTTAAAGGTAGTGAGAGATCACCTGTCCACAGTTGGGATAGTTCAGAGGTAGTACCATTTAAAATCCAGAAGCAGGAGTCACAGTTTAAAAATAAGGGGTAGGTCATATTGGACTGAGACGAGGGAGATCTTTTTCACCTGGAGAGTTCTGTGGCATTCTCTGCCACCGAAGGCAGTAGAGGCCAATCACTGGGTGCATTCAAGAGAGGGTTAGATAAAGTTCTTAGGGTTAATACAATAACGAGATATGGGGGAGAAAGCAGGAACAGGGTGCTAATTTTCGTTGGTCAGCCATGATCAAATTAATGGCGATGTTTGCTCGAAGGGCCGAATCACCTACTCCTGCACCTATTGTCTATGTTAAAATGTTTCTACGTTTCTATGATGACATTTCGGAGAGTGAATACATTCATCTGGGATGGAACAAGATTTTCATGAACTGGGTCATGGGCGGTTTAAAGACTCAGATAAAAGTGATGCAAGTTGTTAAGACAGGCCAGGGCACATTATACATATTAAAAAGTCACGCCCTGTGTTGTTTTTAGCAGACTAGAGAGACATTGGAATGCAGACACACAACTCCGTGGAAATTGCACCAGGGATGGGCAGGGTGGTGACGAAGGCGTTTGGCACATTTGCTGGGGTCCGTGAGGGAATGAAATACAGGATTTGATACAACTGTAAATTCCATTGGTAAGAAGCACACCTCCAGATTCAGGGACAATTTCTTCCCAGCTGTTATCAGGCAACTGAATTCTCCTTCCACTGAAAAAGCTACTTTTATAACTAGTAAACCAGGTTCGCTTCTTAATAAACAGACACCACACAAACTGTTTGGTAGACCAGTTCACAACTTTACTTATTATCGGCCGATGGAAGGGAGGGAGAACTCCAGTCAAGTGACCATTACAGACACTTGACCGTCCTCCGTTCACCTCACTGAACAACAGAATTACATTGCCTTAAATAGGGTTTTTTTGTCCCCTTAGCACATTTCACAGACATTAGTCATGGTCAGAGGTACAGGAAAAGGTTTCCACAGAATGCATCACATCAAAGGCCTTTTGTTTACATACAAGATAACATTGGCCATTTGGTTTACAACATTTTATCTTTCCACTTCCCTGTTCCTCTCTCGTCCTTCATAAACATTGGCTATTTGGATAATGCCATTTTATCTTCACAGAGATCACCCTAGCTCTCGCTGCTTCCTCTCTGTCATTTGGTCCTTCATAAACATAGGCCATTTGGTTTATGGCATCTTACTTCAAAGATGTGACTAGCTGTTTCTCTCTGCTTGTCCCTTGGGAGACAATGTTATGGTGTTTATTATCCCACACACTGCAACCTGAGGCAAGCCTAATTTGAGACTAAATATAAGCTGTAAGCTAGCCCAGAAACCAATTTAATATCTTCTTATATTTTTAACTAAAATTCAGCTTCATCACCACAACCGGACAGTTGTGCTGAACTACTGTCTACCTCTCTGGTGACCCTCAGATTATACTTGATCGGACTTTGCTGGCTTTGCCTTGCCCTGAACGTTCTTCCCTCATCATATACCTGTACACTGGAAATGGCTTGATTTTCTGCTGACTGGATAGCACGCAACACGAGCTTTTCACTGTAGATCGGTACACGTGACAATAAACTAAACTGAATAACTGAACTGAACATAGTACCTTCCCCCTCGCCTCCATCAGGGATCACAGCCGTCCTTCCAAATGAGGCGGAGGTTCACGGTCACCTCATCTACCGCATACTGTATTCCTGGTGACGTCTGTTTACCATGCACTTTAGCTGCTGTTGTCCATTCAGCTCTCGCTTTTCTTTACCTTCATTTAGCTTCACTTTTGGAATTCTAAAGTTGGGTACGTGTCTCTCACTTGCCCCAACTTCCACACTTTTTTTCAGCGCAAAAATGCAACATTTTGGCGGTTTTTAACAGGTATGAAAGCAGGACTGCCAACATTGCGTGAGAGTTGGGAGTGAGAATTTTGCGAGAGACCAAGCCCGAGGGAGCATCGCGACCGGGGTGCCCCCTCCCATTGGTACGGAACATTTGCATTTTTCAGCTTGAAATTGTGCAATATGGTGCATACTGTAGCGATTCTTATAAATGACACTTGAATGCAATATATATGCTTTAAATTGGATTGGAGCGTTTCTGAAAGGGGGGAGGCTGTGCGATCACTGATCTCTGGCCTTGGGGGTACCTGGTGAGGGAGTGGAGCAACCGAGTGGGGAGAGGGTGTGGAAGAAGGGTAGGAACCTTTTGAAATTTGCTGTATTAAAATCATGTTTTTGTGCACTGTAGTAGTATGATTTCAATGTTTTTTGTATGAAGTATTTTTAAGAGGTAACTTTTTAAGAATTAACTTTATCCACACAAAGGGTGATGGGTATATGGAACAAGCTGCCAGAGGAGGTAGTTGAGGCAGGGACCATTCCAACATTTAAGAAAAAGTTAGACTGATACATGGATAGGACAGGTTTGGAGGTATGGACCAAAAGCAAGTAGCGTAGCTGGGACATGTTGGCAGGTGTGGGCAAGTTGTGCCGAAGGGCCTGTTTTCACACTGTATCACTCTATGACTACATTATACCTCCACCATGCATGAATGCTTCAAAATATTAAGATTAAACGAGAACTTACCAGTTTGAAGTTTGATCTGTATTTTATGAGGAGTTACGATGAGGGATTACGTGAAGAGCCCGCTCAGCACGCATGCGCGTCATACTTCAAAGCAGCGGTGTGGAATCACAGATAGACACAGTTATTGAAGTAAACATAGTAAAGAAAAAGAGACATCAGTTTATCAGTTTGACCCATATTATTGAGGGTGGGAGCGGAGGGCACATAATCCCTCATCGTAACTCCTCATAAAATACAGATCAAACTTCAAACTGATAAGTTCTCGTTTAATCTTACTATTTTACTTCGGAGTCACGTGAGTGACTACGTGAAGACTTCAAAGCTCTGTGATTTCAAACCGTGTAACAGGTATTACTTCACGCACTGCCAAAGTCCTTGAGGGAGGAAGTGTGTTATCGTAATCAACCAATGAATCTGTTTGTAGAAAAACACAATGGTATTTTTTAACAATAACAACAAAGAAATTAAATTGCTCCCCTGGTCTTAAATTAAATATTTGCAGTCTGTAAAATCTTTTCTGCAAATAAAACAGGTTCGAATCATTAAATTGTTGCATGATTGTGCCAATTCAACTGTTTTGTCTCTTGGCAATGTTACAGTCACGTAGACTGAATTAATTGTGACGCCCAAGTAGTCCATGATTGTGGATGGCTTCAACTTAGATTTATCTGGATGTAAGAGAATCCCAGGGTTTCGAATAACTGTTTGGTAGCTGATACAGCTAACATAGTCAATTCCATGGTCTTGCCTATTATTTAAGATATCTTCAAGATATGCCATGACAATATGTTTTTGTCTTCTGAATATTGCCAGAGCTGGTTTTAGTATCTTGGTGAATAATCTTGGGCTGATGTGAATTCATTGGGTAACGCTTTAAACTGCCATTGCTGCCCCATCCAGGTAAATTTCAGGTATCTGCGATGATCTTTGTGAATGGTACTAAATAGCAAACATCTTTAAGATCAATGCTTGCCATGAAGTATCCTTTGGAAATTAGTTGTTTGGCAGTAACAACCGTTTCCATTTTGAAATGTATATACTTAACAAACATATTTAGTGAAGTTAAGTCAATGATGATGCGACATCCACCATCTTTTTTGGGTTTAGTGACGAATATTTGATACGAATTCCAAGGGTTCATGTTTCCCATGATACCCTTTGTAATTAGTCTCACCAGTTCAGCTTGTCCCTCTCGTTTCTTTAACGGAGAGGGAAAATACCCTCTGGGGTGAATGTTGAACTGGTGGCAATTTTTCTAGTATGAATTGTATTTTATATCCACTAATGCCATTGAGTATATACTGATCACTCGTGATAGACTCCCGTGCTTGTTAAAACATGTGTAATCTCCCCCCTGTTAGTATTAAGCCTCTATTTTCTATACGCTGGTAGGAACCAGACCCACCTACCTCCATGGTTATGGGTATTCTTCTGTTTCCTGCCGGTCCAACGAGTCTTGCACGTTGTCTGACGTGGCGGTGATGTTGGGGGGTGGCGCATTTTCCATGGGGTCCGCTCTGGGCCCTGGTCTAAAAAAGACTTCCGGGGATAGAATGCGGACCCCGAGCTTTACACCAGTCCCATATGGTAGACGTCGACTGATGGACGCGGTGGGGTGCTGCTGCTTAGGAATTATTGTTTTTGGTTTGCTCGTCCTGGGCCTGCCGTCATGAGACCGAAAGTTTTTAAAGCCTCTTCCATATCCTTCATATGCTTTGTGAGGTTTTTGCCAAAGAGCAGTGGGTCTGGCTCAGTGGCTGGGGTATGCACAAATTTAGGATTTTATGGCAGGTTTTATGATTTATTTGTGAAAGATGTGGTCATCTCCGTATTTGTCCACGGAACGAGCAAACGATGTGATGGCTGACGTCAGGAGCCTGAGGATCCGCGGCAGTTTTTTAAGGCCTTATTGACCACCTCTCCCGTAGAGGCCTGTTGGAGAGGTGGTTAATGCTGGCCGCTGGTTTGGCCTTTAACGGCCTCCTGCACGTGGGGTTGCCACGTAGCGGTCCACCCCACCTAGCAGCACTTCCTGTTCCTGCACCCCTTGCATATTCCCGAGATCTTCAGCCATCGTCCCCTCTTCTTGACCAGCCCAGTCCTGGTCACCAAAGTTACCCTCGGGTAAGGAGGAAGCAATGGGCAGTGCACAAGGCACTGTGGAGGGAGTGCCTGAACTCCCCCTGCGAGAGCGCCCCTCACGAAACGCGTCTTGCTGGAGCTCCTGCTCCAGGAGCCGCTCAGGCGGCTGTCACTCCCCCGGGCGGGTGGAAAGACGTCCCCATCCGACAAGTCGGAAGCCACCGGCCGGACGCCTCTTCCGTGGCTTTACTTCCAGCCCGCTGCTCAGGCGCTAGCGGGCTGGGCTCGGCACGGTGTCGGGAAATAGCGGAGCGCCAGGTAAGCGGTCCTACCGCCTTGATGCTGCCCCCCCCCAGATGGAACCCTCCTCCATGGAGTCGAGTGGGGGACAGGTTTGTCCAAGAGCCTTTCTTCTCTGCCTGAAAGCAGAAGGCTCCCTGTGAAAGAAAACCCGACCTCAGAGCTTACCTGACGGTCCGATCTTTCAACTGTAGCGGGAGCGCCTGACTCCCGATGCGGCCGTTGTTGCACTGCTGAACGTAATGTCGCGCATGCGTGCTGAGCGGGCTCTTCACATAGTCACTCACGTGACTCCGAAGTAAAATCAAGTGATCGAGTTTTATTGCCATATACTTAAGCATAGAAACATAGAAAATAGGTGCAGGAATAGGCCATTCGGCCCTTCAAGCCAGCACCGCCATTCAATATGATCATGGCTATTCATCTAAAATCAGTACCTTTCCTGTTTTTCCCCATATCCCTTGATGTCGTTAGCCCCAAGAACTAAATGTAACTCTCTCTTGAAAACATCCAGTGAATTGGCCTGCACTGCCTTCTGTGGCAGAGAATTCCACAGATTCACAACTCTCTACGTGAAGAAAGTTTGTTCTCATCTCAGTCCTAACTGCACCCCCCCCCTCTTTATTCTTAAACTGTGACCCATGGGTCTGAACGCCCCCAATATCTGGAACATTTTTCCTGCAGTTAAAGTAAGTGAAAATCTAGCAGGCAAGCAGGATGCTTTCTCCAATCACCCCCATTTGAATTCCACTATCTTCCAGCGTTTTCTACCCAGTGCTTGGTACTTTCCTCCAGCAGCCACTGGTTGTCCTCCAGGATGCACCGAGCCGCAGCCTGATCCATGCCGGTCATCTGGGCAAATTCGAGACAGAGA
>NW_022630166.1:492480-497480 GCF_010909765.2 Amblyraja radiata
CCACCTCCCCCCTCGACTCCATTCAAGGACCCAAGCAGGTCGTTCCAGGTGCGACAAAGGTTCACCTGTATCTCCTCCAACTCATCTACTGCATCCGCTGCTCTAGATGGTCAGCTGATTTACATCGGTGAGACTAAGGGAGGGTTGGGCGATCATTTTCGCCGATACACCTCCGCTCAGTCCGCAATAATCTACCTGAACTCCGGTGGCTCAGCACTTCAACTCCCCCTCCCATTCCCAATCCGACCTCTCTGTACTGGGTCTCCTCCATTGCCAGAGTGAGCACACCGGAATTGGAGGAACAGCACCTCATATGCCGCCTGGGTTGTTTGCGTCCGGATGGCATAAACGTTGAATTTTCCCCGTTTGGCTAGTCCTTGCTGTCTCCTCCCCTTCCTTAACCACTCGAGCTGTCTCCTCCAATCCCCCCGCCCTCGGGCTCCTCCTCCTCCCTTTCCTCCTTCCTTCTCCCCCCCCCCCCCCACACCCCACACCCTCTCAGTCGAAGAAGGGTTCGGCCCGAAACGTCGCCTATTTCCTTCGCTCCATAGATGCTGCTGCCCCGCTGAGTTTCTCCAGCATTTTTGTGTACCTTCGATCTTCCAGCATCTGCAGTTCCTTCTTGAAGACCAAGGTATGTATCTCCACTGCACTTTGGTGGTTCAAACTTCGTGAAAATGTTGCCTTGTGTACCATCCTAACATGGTCATAATTTAGGGAACACTGTTTCCATGGATTCATACACATGGTCTTATCCCATAATTAAATGTATCTGACATACATCTGAAGTCATGTTCCTGGTCATTCTGGTGGATCTCATTATTAATGGGGTACAGTTTAAACACTGGATTGTTGCTTCTTTAAAATCAAACCGAATTAAAGTCTTAATCAGAAAATATAATACTTTTTTTCCAGAAATCAATGTGACCCCAGTACCTGAGATGAGCCATGTTACTGAATATATGTCTGTGAGTAGGAACACAAAGCAACAAGGTAAATAGCTGACTCCGTCAATGAATCTCTAGTTGTACAGGTGTTGTATTTGTTGAAGCAACCTATTTCACATTTCACCGTTTTGAAACAAGAATGTGAGGAAGGGAACCTCAAACACACAAACTAATTGATCAATTCAACAGTCTCTCTTGTGTCAATTCACCCCTCAGCCCCAATCTTCCTCATCCAACTGCAGGTCTTACTCTGCATTGGTCAATTGACTAACTTTCACTGGACTATCATGGTCAACCCATGAATGTTGAGACATGAACAACATATTCACACTCCTCATTTATTGTTGATCCTGATTAACAGCGTGGTTAGAGGCTCTCTAAAGAATGGACAACACTTGCCCTTTCAAAAGTCACCATCCCTTTCATAAAATATCATCTAGCATGAAATGCCTCCAATTCACTTTGCCACTAGTTCAGGTTTTATTCTAAGTGAAAATAACAACAACATTTCAGAATGGTTTGAGCATCATTAATAGATGGTGGATAGGTGATGTTTCAGATCGAGACCCTTCTTGTGAGTCTGAAGAAGGGTCACGACCTGAAACATCACCTATACATGTCCTTCAGAGATGCTGCCTGACCTGCAGAAGTACTCCAGTACTTTGTGTCCCTTTGTGTATTAACCAGCATCTGCAGTTCTTTGTTTCCACCTCAGACAGAATCAGAATCAGGTTTTAATCGCCAAGTGTGTTTTGCAACATACGATGAATTTCATTGGCCAGGTCAGTCATAGAATTAAAAAGGAACAGACACAAAAACACATTTTAACATGAACATCCACCACAGTGACTCCTACACATTCCTCACTGTGATGGAAGGCGAAATAAAGTTCAAGTCCTTCTCTAGTGTTCTTCCTCGGTCATGGGCCCCGAGCCCCGTTAACGGGACGATCTTACCTCCCGTAGCCGGTGGCGTTTGGGCCCTCCACGTCGAGGCGTTCAGCTCCTGCATCGGTGGGGGGGGAATGTCAGCTCCACCACGCCGGGCGTTCAAACCTTGTGTCAGGGCTGGTTGAACCTTCTGCGGTGTTGGAGCTCCCAAATAGCCTCTCCCAAGACTGCGAGCCATTGAAGGTAAGTCCACAGGCCACGGCGGGAGCGATCCCAGGCAAGGGATCCGCTCAAGTGTTAAGTCCGTGCCCCACGGTGGGGCTCACGACAGTCCGAGGCGGCTTTTCAACCGCATCGATGGTAGGCCGCAGAGCCTAACCCAGGAGAATGTGATCTGAAAATGATCACCTCTCCGGGAAGGTAAGAACCTGAAAAAAAAAGTTTCCCCCTCTCCCCACACACAAAACAAACTGAAGTACATTAAAACAAACTTTAAACAAACACTAAAATAACAAAAAGATGAAAAAACGAACAGACTGCTGGCAGGGCTTCCATCCGGAGTACCTCTGCAGTGGTGGTCAATGGTGGACAGTATTGTTTTTGCCAGTATTTAGACCACATTTCTGAAGAATCTGATGAACAACAGAGTAATCTTTCTTGAAAAATCTGAAGGAACCTTTCAATAAATCAGACATTTTTTAATGAGAAAAATATAAATTCCTTACCTTGTTCCACAGTATGGAGCAATTGTATTCCACTGTAAAGGCATCGATTGTATTCATATATTGTCTTTCTGCTGATGCAACAAAAGCTTTTCCCTGAACCTGGGAACACATGACAATAAACTAAACTGAACCTCAGCTGATCATATCTCCCCATATTCCTTGATCTTAGTCCACATATGACTGGTCTCTAATTTGTGTTTTGGAGTTTTTTTCCCACTAACCAGTGGTCTTTGAAATTTATGCTTCATTTATGTGTTGTGTTGCCTTAGTCCAAATGCCTCTGATGTTGCTGCTGCAGGCAACATTGTCATTGTACCTGTACCTGTATCTCGACATTGTTGTGTATCTATCAATGAATTCAACAACTCCTAAAATGTACTGAATGATTTGGCTCCAGTCAAATCTGTGGTAGAGAATGTAACAGATTCTTTGTTCTCCTCATCTTAATCCTTATTGTCTCTTGTCTTAAACCTTTACCCCTGGTCATGATCTTGCCCCAACAGGGAACATCTTCCTCAATCCAGACTGGTCTACTTGTTGGAATTGTCTATGTTTCCATGAGAACCATTGTCATTCTTCTAAACTCCACGGGCCAAATTAACTTCAATTCTCTTTGTAATTTCCGCCATCCCAGGAAGAAGGTAGAACAAGGAGGTTAGGAGATGTGACTTTTCATGGAGGGTTTTTTCAAACTGCTGGAGGTACTCTGTGGGTCGATCAGCATCTATGGGGGGCAAGCAATGATCAGCGTTTCGTATCGTGACCCTGCATTGACTTAAATCATCATGTTTCAAATACAAATCAATTATTTGTTTCCAACTTATTTCCACAGATACAGAGGAAGGTATTCATTATGGATCCATCTCCTTCCAGCCTAAAGCAACTGGTGGCAAAATGACTTTATTTAAATATGTTTTAATATTTTATCACTGTGAGGATTATTGGCACAGAGTAGTCTGAAACCCTGCTGTCTTTAGCCACCTTACAACAGCATCAGACATTCCAGGGATGAAGTCCTTCACTCTGCTCATCAACATGAAGTGGGACAGTCAGCTGGGGCTCAGTTAGGAGCCCAACCTTCTCTGGGTGGGTTCAGCCTCCCCAGCCTTCTCCGAGTGTGTTCTGGTCCCCTAAACTACAGGGAGCGTGTTCTGGTCCCCTAAACTACAGGGAGTGTGTTCTGGTCCCCTAAACTACAGGGAGTGTGTTCTGGTCCCCTAAACTACAGGGGGGGGTGTTCTGTTCCCCTAAACTATTCAAAGTGAGTTCTGGTCCTCTAGCCTACTCTCTAAGTGGGCTCTGGTCCCCTAGCCCACTCTGAATGGGTACAATAGCCACTCCAGGGATACAACCAGTGACATCCAGGCTGCTGTTACAACACTGTTGTGCATTGGCGTTGGTGATGGGAAGTGAAACCAAGACATCATTTATGTCCATCTGAAGAACATTCTTCTGCACAACTCCTGACTGAGCTCGAAGTGATCAGCTCAATCTTCCTTGAATTACAATATTTTTTTGATATTGATTAGTAGGACTGGATGTTACAATCCCTAAGGTTCTTCACCATAACTGACACCCGATATTCTTGAGGGTGACCACTAGGTGATTTTGCTACCAACCAGACACATCTTCAGTTGTGTACACTCAACATCACTGGGTGTTTCGGCCTTTTATCACAAGACACCCACCCTCAGTCGAGGTAGGCCCACCGCAGGGTGATCAGCCCTGGGTGTGTGTCTTATGGTTAGCCTCTAGATGGTCAGTCACGTGGCAGCCCAGACAGCATCTTTTCTCTTCAGCCACAGCCAGTGACTGCTCCATTCTGCGTTTTCCTTCCATCTTCCTCTCTACCGCTGACTGTGGCCGGTTGGGCTCTGGACTCGTGTCCGTTGGTGGGACAGTACTTGGTTGAGCTTCACATGGGGTGCTGAAACCCTGTGGACTGTGGTGGTCAACCTGCCACTGGGCTTCACTCGACTGGTTTGGCTTTCCTCTTAGAAGGTCATGGTCAATGCGAGGCCCCACACCAAGCTCTCCCAGGCACTGTTCCCTGCCCTGGTGGATCTTGAGACCCTTCTCTGATGTTATCTTTTCCCAGCCACAGATGCAGCTTTGTAGCGTATGTCCTGCCAGGGCTGCTACTCTGTCAATTGCTGTGCTAGTTCTCTTGTTCATAGTCGATTCCTTCTGTAACAATATAAATGTGTCTTGTTCATGGTGACCATTCCTGCAGCTCACTGTAAATGCAGAGGTATGACAGATGGGTTTTCTGGAATTCAATGTCTTGTTGATCCACTGTCAGGAAGAGCAAAATATAGTAAGCATTAGACATTTATATTCCATTTGCCGTTTCCTTTGTCAACATCATCCACCAGTGTCATTTTTCATTGTGATATTTGCATTTATAACAGGCAGCAACGATAATGCACTGTCCTCCA
>NW_022630166.1:502480-577480 GCF_010909765.2 Amblyraja radiata
GATAAGGTGTCGGCTGTCCACATGCTTTTCCCAGGGACATGCTCGACTGTATAGTTGTACCTAATGAGTCTCATCCTAAATCTTTGGATTCTTGGTGGGAGGTCATCCAAAGCTTTCCCTCCCAGCAGACTCACCAACGGCTTATGGTCAGTTTCCAGCTCGAATGGTCTTCCCAGGATGAAACAGCTGAACCTTTCACATGCCCACGTTGCAGCCAATGCCTCCTTCTCTACTTGAGCAAAGCGCTGCTCTGTTGATGTCATTGACCTGGACGCATATGCCACAGGTGACCACATGGCATCGCTCTTCTGCAGCAGGACTGCCCCCAGGGCCAAAGGAAGAGGCGTCAGCAGAGATCTTTAGAGCACTGTTAGGGTTGTATAACGTGAGCACTGGTGTGGATGACAGCTCTGTTTTAACTGATCAAAGGCGGCCTGCTGCTCTGCCCCCAGTACCAGTGGTTCTTCTTGGACAGCGGGTCTCGTAGCACTTTGTCTTTTTCAGCCAGGTTAGGCAAGAAGCGGCCCAGCTGATTGACCATGCCCAGAAAACTCCTGAGTTCGCTGACATTTTTGGGTGCATCCATCTCTTGTACTGCTCTCGTCTTCTCTGGATCTGGCTTCACTCCATCTGCTGAAATCACATGACCCAGGAATCTGACTGTGTGGCGTGTGAGCTCACATTTGTCCATGTTGAGCATAATGCCGGCCGTATGTGCCTTCTCTAGCACCGCATGTAGCCGCACATCATGCTCCTCCTGCGTCTGTCCCCAGACCAGGATGTCATCCATGTGACACAGTACCCCCTCCAGTCCACCGGTCACTTCTGTCATCATCATCCTTTGAAAGTGCTCGGGGGCTGATGCTATGCCAAAGGTAGACGGTTGAAATAGTAGCGCCCAAAAGGCGTGATGAAGGTGGTGTATTTGGCAGACTCTTTTGTCAATGGTACTTGCCAAAAGCCCATGTTGGCATCTAATTTGCTGAATACTGTTGCGCCAGCTAGCATTCCCAGAGTGTGCTCGACAGAAGGCAGGATACACCTTTTCTCTGCATACTGATCCATTCATCATTGTGAAGTCCACACAAATGCGAACATCACCTGTTTTTATCGGCACAACCACCATCCCGGCACACCAATCAGTCGGCTCCTCAATCTTGGTGATTACGCCCATCTTCTCCATACGGTCTATCTCCTCCTTCACTTTTCCCATAAGCGGCAGAGGGACTCTGCGTGGCGTGTGGAGAGAGAAGGGCACAGCCTCTGGCTTCAATTTAATTGAGTATGGCCTCCGAACAAGACCCAAGCCGCTACACACCTTCGGATATTGTTGTTTCACTGATTCCACGGTGATCCTGTCAACCCTGCACACAAGCTGACGCCGTTCTATGGCAGGCATTCCCAACAGTGCAGTGTGCAGGTCTTTTACTACATAAATGTTCTCTCTGGCTGTCTTTTTGCCTCTGCGCAGTGTTTCTCTGGCTACACCCAGGACAGAGAGTGCATTGCCCCCTGGCCCAAACAATGGGCGTGTCTACACTGCCAGGCGCTTCACATCATGCCCCCCTGTAATGTCATGGTACACCTCGGCTGGCATGGCGGTGACATCAGCACCAGTGTCTATTTTAAAGCACACTTTTTTTTGTCTCACTTGTAGCTGCACCGTCCACGGGTCTTTTCCAGTTTCCACGGCTCCCAGAAAAAGCTCTCTTCTTCCTCTGTAATGACAGCATTGAGAGATTTTGCACTGCTTCTGCACACTTTGCCATAATGTCCCTTTTTGCCACAGTTGTGACACACAGCATCTTTAGCAGGGCATTCCAATTTCCCATGCGAGGGCATTTTTCCACATCTATAACAGGCCTTTGAACCTGGCTGTGGCCATGTATCAAGTTTATTTTTGCCTGGTGATTGTGCTTGTGGCTGAGGCTTTGAGGGAAATTTGGGTCTTCTGTAGCTTTTAGCATGCACTTCATCAACATTAGAGCACTTGCTAGCACCGCTATTTTTTCCTCTTAAGTCAGACCGCTGTCGTCTAACTTCTTCAGACTGCCTTGTTTTTGTTCTAGTAGTTTCAAGGGTTAGGTCTCTGTCTAGCTGTAGCTTTTCTGACAATGAGAAGCTGTTTCTCAGCCCGACCACCAACCTGTCGCGGATCAGCTCGTTCTGTAACTGTCCATAGTTGCAGTGGTCAGCTAATCCGTATAGAGCAGTGATGAAGGAATCCAACGTTTCTCCTGGCAGTTGCACACGCTGATTGAACTTGGCTCTTTCGTAGATTACATTCTTTTTAGGTACAAAAAATGCATCAAAGCCCGCCTTGACATCCGTGTACATCCTCCTCTCATCTGCAGTTAGCGTTAGCCCCTTTAGCACATCTTCGGCTTCATCGCCCATGCAATACACTAACGTGTTCACCTGGTTTTCTGCCGACGTCGCGTTTAAATTGCTTGCAAGCCGAAAGCGGTCGAATCTCCTGATCCAACGCTCCCATTCTTGAGGCTTGGTAAAATCAAATGGCTCTGGAGGTTGTATTGTGAACGTAGCAGTCGGTGTAGGTTGCGCCATATCTGCCGGCTCGTCTCCCATTTCCCGCCAAAACGACACACCTTCCTCTTTCTCTTTTTTATTTTTACTTACAAGCCTCCCACTACTGACACCATGTCGTGTTATTCTTATTCTTATTCTTATACTAAGTAATAATAAGGCTCGTACGACGACGTAAACGGAGTCTGTCTTTATTTAGTAACTCTGTACAGCAGCTGCATGTTCGTGTGTCTCCCGGGCATCTCCTCACTCCAACTCCCGGTGCCGACATCACATCCGGCTACCACACAATTATTCCATAATACCCATAATACCACATAATGTTCCCATAATAATTTCCCCCGTGTCTGCCTTCAAGGGACCCACATTTGACTTTGCTACTCTTTTTCCCTTAACATATCTAAAGAAGCTTTTACTGTCCTTCTTTATAATCCTGCCCAGCTTCGCCTCATTTTTCATCTTTTCCGCCCGTATAGGTAGAAAAAGAGAAGAGGTCCTGAAAGGAGAATTTAGGGAGTTAGGAGGAGAGTTAAGGAGAAGGAGCGCATAGGTAACAATCTCAGGATTACAGCCTGTGCCACGTGATAGTGAGAGTGGGAATGGAGCGAGGTGGAGGATAAATGCGTGGCTGAGGGACTGGTGCAGTGGGCAGAGATTCAAGTTTCTGGATCATTGGGACTTCTTTTGGGGAAGGTGTGACCTGTACAAAAAGGACGGGTTGCACTTGAACTCGAGGGGGACCAATATCCTGGCGGGGAGATTTGCAAAGGCTACAGGGGAGACATAGAAACAGAAAATTAGTGCAGGAGTAGGCCATTCGTCCCGTCGAGCCTGCATCGCCATTCAATATGATCATGGCTGATCATCCAACTCAGTATCCTGTACCTGCCTTCTCTCCATACCCCCTGACCCCTTTCGCCACAAGGGCCACATCTAACTCTCTCTTAAATATAGCCAAATGAACTGGCCTCAACTACCTTCTGTGGCAGAGATTTCCACAGATTCACCACTCTCTGTGTGAAAAATGTTTTCCTCATCTCGCTCCTAAAATATTTCCCCCTTATCCTTAAACTGTGACCATTTGTTCTGGACTTCCCCAAGATCAGGAACAATCTTCCAGCATCTAGGCCCGTCCAACCCCTTAAGAATTTTGTAAGTTTCTATAAGATCCCCCCTCAATCTTGTGAATTCTAGCGAGTACAAGCCGAGTCTATCCAGTCTTTCTTCATATGAAAGTCCTGCCATCCCAGGAATCAGTCTGGTGAACCTTCTCTGTACTCCCTCTATGGCAAGAATGTCTTTCCTCAGATTAGGAGACCAAAACTGTACGCAATACTCCAGGTGTGGTCTCACCAAGACCCTGTACAACTGCAGTAGAACCTCCCTGCTCCTAGACTCAAATCCTTTTGCTATGAATGCTAACATACCATTGGCTTTCTTCACTGCCTGCTGTACCTGCATGCCTACTTTCAATGACTGGTGTACCATGACACTTCCTTCGAAGTAACCTGAGGAATCGTTTGTTTTCCGGTTCAGATATTATCCACAAGTTTGTCCGTGACAAGTATTCGAAGCGTTTCCCGGAGCTGGAGTCGCTGGTCCCCAGCGCCCTCGATTACATCCGAACCGTCAAGGTAGGAATCGCAACTAAACCGTCAAACTTCAGAGATACAGGGCGGAAACAGGAGGCAAACGTCGGCCATCTTGAACCAGGCCCCAAACTCTCGCCCTCCCTCCTCTCCCTGCTTCAACTATTCCCTTTTTACTTCAGAGATACAGGCCCTTCCCCACCGAGTCCGTACTAGCCCAACCAGCGATCGATCGCCCCGTACACTAGTTTAGTTCAGAGATACAGCGCGGAAACAGGCCCTTCCCCACCGAGTCCGTACTAGCCCAACCAGCGATCGCCCCGTACACTAATCACACACACACACACACACACACACACACACACACACACACACACACACACACACACACACACACACACACACACACACACACACACACACACACACACACACACACACACACACACGTACACACACACACACGGACACACACACACACACACACACACACACGTACACACACACACATGTACACACACACACACACACACACACACACACACGTACACACACACACACACACGGAGAGGAGAGGAGAGGAGAGGAGAGGAGAGGAGAGGAGAGGAGAGGAGAGGAGAGGAGAGGAGAGGAGAGGAGAGGAGAGGAGAGGAGAGGAGAGGAGAGGAGAGGAGAGGAGAGGAGAGGAGAGGAGAGGAGAGGAGAGGAGAGGAGAGGAGAGGAGAGGAGAGGAGAGGAGAGGAGAGGAGAGGAGAGGAGAGGAGAGGAGAGGAGAGGAGAGGAGAGGAGAGTAGAGGAGAGGAGAGAGGGGAGGGGAGGGGATGAGAGCAGAGACCAGCGATCGATCGCCCGTTCACACACTAGTTTAGTTCAGAGATACAGCGCGGAAACAGGAGGCAAATGTCGGCCATCTTGAAACAGGCCCCAAACTCTCGCCCTCCTCTCCCTGCTTCAACTATACCCTTTTTACATCAGAGATACAGCGCGGAAGCCGGCCCTTCCCCACAGAATCCGTGCTAGCCCGACCAGCGATCGCGCCGTTCACACAATACAATACAATACCTTTTATTATCATTTGAACCTCACATGAAATTTGGTTTCTGCAGCCACACAAAAAAAGAACCAACACAATTCAATTCACATAAACATCCATCACAGTGAGTCCTCACTGTGATGAAAGGCAAAACTTAAACATATCTCTCCCCTGCACTCCCCTCTCCCCCCCATGTCAGAGTCAAAGACAGAGTCAAAAGACACACTAGAAACAAAGACAATAGGTGCAGGAGTAGAGGCCATTCTTGCGGGTCTCAGAGGAGCACGAGATAAGGTGTCGGCTGTCCACAGGCTTTTGCCGGGGACATGATCGACTGTATAGTTGTACCTCATGAGTCTCATCCTAAATCTTTGGACTCCAAAGCTTTCCCTCCCAGCAGACTCACCAACGACTTATGGTCAGTTTCCAGCTGGATTGGTCTTCCCAGGATGAAACAGCTGAACCTTTCACATGCCCACGTTGCAGCCAATGCCTCCTTCTCTACTTGAGCATAGCGCTGCTCTGTTGGTGTCATTGACCTGGACGCATATGCCACAGGTGACCACATGGCATCGCTCTTCTGCAGCAGGACTGCCCCCAGGGCCAAAGGAAGAGGCGTCAGCAGAGATCTTTAGAGCACTGTTAGGGTTGTATAACGTGAGCACTGGTGTGGATGACAGCTCTGTTTTAACTGATCAAAGGCGGCCTGCTGCTCTGCCCCCAGTACCAGTGGTTCTTCTTGGACAGCAGGTCTCGTAGCACTTTGTCTTTTTCAGCCAGGTTTGGCAAGAAGCGGCCCAGCTGATTGACCATGCCCACAAAACTCCTGAGTTCGCTGACATTTTTGGGTGCATCCATCTCTTGTACTGCTCTCGTCTTCTCTGGATCTGGCTTCACTCCATCTGCTGAAATCACATGACCCAGGAATTTGACTGAGTGGCGTGTGAGCTCACATTTGTCCATGTTGAGCATAATGCCGGCCTTATGTGCCTTCTCTAGCACCGCATGTAGCCGCACATCATGCTCCTCCTGCGTCTGTCCCCAGACCAGGATGTCATCCATGTGACACAGTACCCCCTCCAGTCCACCGGTCACTTCTGTCATCATCATCCTTTGAAAGTGCTCGGGGGCTGATGCTATGCCAAAGGTAGACGGTTGAAATAGTAGCGCCCAAAAGGCGTGATGAAGGTGGTGTATTTGGCAGACTCTTTTGTCAATGGTACTTGCCAAAAGCCCATGTTGGCATCTAATTTGCTGAATATTGTTGCGCCAGCTAGCATTCCCAGAGTGTGCTCGACAGAAGGCAGGATACACTTTTTCTCTGCATACTGATCCATTCATCATTGTGAAGTCCACACAAATGCGAACATCACCTGTTTTTATCGGCACCACCACCATCCCGGCACACCAATCAGTCGGCTCCTCAAAAGCGGTCGAATCTCCTGATCCAACGCTCCCATTCTTGAGGCTTGGTAAAATCGAATGGCTCTGGAGGTTGTATTGTGAACGTAGCAGTTGGTGTAGGTTGCGCCATATCTGCCGGCTCGTCTCCGATCTCCCGCCAAAACGATACCCCTTCCTCTTTTTATTTTTTACTTACAAGTCTCTCACTTCCGACACCATGTCCAGTTATTCTTATACTAAGTAATAATAAGGCTCGTACGACGACGTAAACGGAGCCTGTCTTTATTTAGCAACTCTGTACAGCAGCCGCAGGTTCGTGTGCCTGCCCGGGCATCTCCTCACTCCCCAACTCCCGGTGCCGACGTCACATCCGGCTACCACACAGTGAAGGCATTCCTTCACTATTATTCCATAATACCACAAGCACACAAAAAGCAACGAAAATTCAGCATGCGAAAAGCGACGTAACATCAGGACGCATAAAGCGACGAAATTTAAGGACATGGAAAGCGACGAAATTCCAGCACACGAAAAGTGGCGAAATTTCAGCACACTAAAAGCAACGAAAATTCAGCATGCGAAAAACGATGAAACATCAGGACGCATAAAGCGACGAAACATCAGGTTGCATAAAGCGACGAAACGTCAGGATGCATAAAGCGACGAAATTTCATAACGATAAAAGTGGCGATATTTCAGCACCCGAAAAGCGACAGAAATTGAGCATTTGAAAAACGACAGAAATTCAGCCCGCGAAATAGAGGAACATTCAGGACATTAAAACCTACGAAAATTCAGCACGCGTAAAGTGACGAAATTTCAGCACGTGAAAAGCCACAAACCTTCAGGACGCGAAAAGCGACGAAAATTCCGCACGCGAAAAGTGACGAAATTTCACGACATAATAATTGGCGAAATTTCGGCACACGACAAAAATTCAGCTTGCAAAAAGTGACAAAAATTCAGCACACGAAAAGGAAGGAACATTCAGGACGATAAAACCAACAAATATTCAGCACACGAAAAGCGACGAAAACTCAGCATGCAAAAAGTTAGGGGGTGTTGTGGATAAGGAAGAGGATTTCCAAAGTCTACAGAGTGATTTAGGCCATTTGGAAAAATGGACTGAAAGATGGCAGATGGAGTTTAATGCTGATAAATGTGAGGTGTTACACCTTGGCAGGATAAATCATAATAGGACGTACATGGTAAATGGTAGGAAATTGAAGAATACAGTTGAACAGAGGGATCTTGAAGGTGGAATCTCATATGGATAGGGTGGTAAAGAAAGCTTTTGGTATGCTAGCCTTTATCAATCAGAGCATTGAGTATAGAAGCTGGGATGTAATGTTAAAATTGTACAAGGCATTGGTGAGACCAAATCTGGAGTATGGTGTACAATTTTGGTCGCCCAATTATAGGAAGGATGTCAACAAAATAGAAAGAGTACAGAGGAGATTTACTAGAATGTTGCCTGGGTTTCAACAACTAAGTTACGGAGAAAGGTTGAATAAGTTAGGTCTTTATTCTCTGGAGCGCAGAAGGTTAAGCGGGGAATTGATATAGGTCTTTAAAATGATGAGAGGGATAGACAGAGTTGATGTGGACAAGCTTTTCCCTTTGAGAATAGGGAAGATTCAAACAAGAGGACATTACTTCAGAATTAAGGGACATAAGTTTAGGGGTAACATGAGGGGGAACTTCTTTACTCAAAGAGTGGTTGCGGTGTGGAATGAACTTCCAGTGGAAGTGGTGGCGGCAGGTTCGTTGGTATCATTTAAAAATAAATTGGATAGGCATATGGATGAGAAGGGAATGGAGGGTTATGGTATGAGTTCAGGCAGGTGGGACTAAGGGATAAAAGTTGTTCGGCACGGACTTGTAGGGCCGAGGGCCTGTTTCCGTGCTGTAATTGTTATATGTTTATATGGTTAAAAAGTGACGAAATTACAGTATGCATAAAGCGACGAAATTTCAGGACATGAAAAGCGACGAAATTTCAGGACATGAAAAGCGACGAAATTCCAGCACACGAAAAGTGGCGAATTCTCAGCACACTAAAAGCAACAAAAATTCAGCATGCGAAAAACGACGAAACATCAGGACGCATAAAGCGACGAAACATCAGGATGCATAAAGCGACGAAATTTCAGAACGAGCAAAGTGGCGAAATTTCAGCACGCAAAAAGCGACAAACTTTCAGGACGCGAAAAGCGACGGAAATTCTGCAGTGACGAAATTTCAGGACGTGAAAAGCGACGAAATATCAGTACACGAAAGGCGACGAAAATTTAGCATGCAAAAAGTGACGACATTTCAGCTTGCGAAAAGCGACGAAATTATAGGATGCATAAAGCGACGAAATTTCAGGACATGAAAAAAGCGACGGAATCCCAGGACGCCAAAAGAGACGAAATACCAGCACACGAAAAGCAGCGTAATTTCAGCACACTAAAATCAACGAAACTTCTGCATGCTTAAAGCGACGAAACATCAGGACGCATAAAGCGACGAAATTTCAGAACGAGAAATGTTGCGAAATTTCAGCACCCGAAAAGAGACGAAAATTCAGCTTGCAAAAAGCGACAAAAATTCAGCACGCAAAAAGGGAGGAACATTTAGGACGTGAAAAGTGACGTAATATCAGCACACGAAAAGGGACGAACATTTAGCACGCAAAAAGTGACGACATTTCAGCAAGCGAAAAGCGACGAAATTACAGGATACATAAAGCGACTATATTTCAGGACATGAAAATAGACGAAATTCCAGCACATGAAAAGCGCCGAAATTTCAGCACACAACAAGCGACGAAAATTCAGCTTGCGAAAAGCGCCGAAACATCAGGACACATAAAGCGACGAAATTTCAGAACGAGAAAAGTGGCGAAATTTCAGCACACGAAATGCGACAAAAATTCAGCTTGCAAAAAGCGACAAAAATTTAGCACGCGAAAACGGAGGAACATTCAGGACGTTAAAACCAACGAAAATTCAGCATGAGTAAAGTGACGAAAATTCAGCACGCGAAAAGCGACAAACCTTCAGGACGCGAAAAGCGACGGAAATTCCGAAGGCGAAAAGTGACGAGATTTCAGGGCGTAAAAAGTGGCGAAATTTCAGCACACGAAAAACCACAAAAATTCATTTTGCAAAAAGTGACAAAAATTTAGCACGCGAAAACGGAGGAACATTCAGGACGTTAAAACCAATGAAAATTCAGCATGAGTAAAGTGATGAAAATTCAGCACGCGAAAAGCGACAAACCTTCAA
The DNA here is from genome assembly GCF_010909765.2 of Amblyraja radiata. Classification (NCBI taxonomy): domain Eukaryota; kingdom Metazoa; phylum Chordata; class Chondrichthyes; order Rajiformes; family Rajidae; genus Amblyraja; species Amblyraja radiata. Next base: position 512,326 of record NW_022630166.1, read on the forward strand.
GACGTGAAAAGCGACGGAAATTCCGCATGCGAAAAGTGACGAAATTTCAGGACGTGAAAAGCGACGAAATATCAGCACACAAAAAGTGACGACATTTCAGCATGCGAAAAGCAAGGAAATTACAGGATGCATAAAGCGACTAAATTTCAGGACATGAAAAGTGACGAAATTCCAGCACACGAAAAGGGAGGAACATTCAACACGAAATTTCAGAACGAGATAAGTGGCGAAATTTCAGCGCCCGAAAAGCGACGAAAATTGAGCATTTGAAAAACGGCAGAAATTCAGCACAAAAATTGAGAGGAACATTCAGGACATTAAAATCAACAAAAATTCAGCACGCGTAAAGTGACGAAAATTCAGCACTCAAAAAGCGACAAACCTTCAGGACGCAAGAAGCGACGGAAATTCCGCACGCAAAAAGTGACGAAATTTCAGCATGCTTAAAGCGGCGTAACATCAGGACGCATAAAGCTACGAAACATCAGGATGCATAAAGCGACGAAATTTCAGAACGACAAAAGTGGCGAAATTTCAGCACCCGAAAAGCGACAGAAATTGAGCATTTGAAAAACGACAGAAATTCAGCATGCGAAATAGAGGAACATTAAGGACATTAAAACCAACGAAAATTCAGCACGCGTAATGTGACGAAATTTCAGGACGTGAAAAGCGACGAAAGATCAGCACATGAAAAGCGACGAAATATCAGCACATGAAAAGCGACGAAAATTTAGCACGCAAAAAGTGACGACATTTTAGCGTGCGAAAAGCGACAAAATTACAGGACATAAAACCCGACGAAAGTCCAGCACGCGAAAAGCACCGACATTTCAGCATACAACAAGCGACGAAAATTCAGCATGCAAAAAGCGCCGAAACATCAGGACACATAAAGCGACGAAGTTTCAGAAAGTGAAAAGTGGCGAAATTTCAGCAGACGAAAAGCGACAAAAGTTCAGCTTGCAAAAAGCGAGAAAAATTCAGCACGCAAAAGGGGGGGAACATTCAGGACGGTAAAACCAACGAAATTCGGCACGCGAAAAGTGACGAAAATTCGGCACGCAAACAGCGACAAACCTTCAGGACGCGAAAAGCGACGGAAATTCCGCACGTGAAAAGTGAAGAAATTTCAGGACGCATAAAGCGACAAAATTTCAGGACATGAAAAGCGTCGAAATTTCAGCACACAAATAGCAACGAAAATTCAGCATGCGAAAAGTGAGGTAACATCAGGACGCATGAAGCAACGAAATTTCAGGACATGTAAAGCACCGAAATTCCAGCACACGAAAATGGGCGAAATTTCAGCACATTAAAAGCAACGAAAATTCAGCACACTAAAAGCGACGAAAATTCAGCATGCGAAAAGCGATGAAACATCAGGACGCATAAAGCAACGAAATTTCAGAACAAGAAAGGTGGCGAAATTTCAGCACGTGAAAAACAACGAAAATTGAGCATTTCAAAAACGCCAGAAATTCAGCACGCGAAATAGAGGAACATTCAGGACATTAAAACCAACGAAAATTCAGCACGCTTGAAGTGACGAAAATTCAGCACGCGAAAAGTGACAAACCTTCAGGACACGAAAAGCAACGGAAATACCGCACGCGAAAAGTGGCGAAATTTCAGCACACGTGGCGAAATGTCAGCACACGAAAAGCGACAAAATTTCAGCTTGCAAAAAGCATCAAAATTTCAGCACCCGAAAAGCGACAGAAATTGACGGAAGACCGCACGCGAAAATTAATTAAATTTCAGGACGCATAAAGCGACAAAATTTCAGGACATGAAAAGCGACCAAAATGTAGCATGTAAAAAGTGACGACATTTCATCTTGCGAAAAGCGACGAAATTACAGGATGCATAAAGCTACGAAATTCCAGCACACGAAAAGCGCCGAAATTTCAGCACAAGAAAAGCAACGAAAATTCAGCATGCGAAAAGCGACGTAACATCAGGACGTATAAAGCAACGAAATTTCAGGACATGAAATGCGACGAAATTCCAGCACACGAAAAGAGGCGAAATTTTAGCACACTAAAAGCAACGAAAATTTAGCATGTGAAAGCGACGAAACATCAGGACGCATAAAGCGACGAAATTTCAGAACAAGAAAAGTGGCGAAATTTCAGCACGCGAAAAGGAACGAAAATTGAGCGTTTGAAAAACGACAGAAATTCTGCACGAGAACTAGAGGAACATTCGGGACATTAAAACCAACGAAAATTCAGGACGCGTAAAGTGACGAAAGTTCAGCACGTGAAAAGCGACAAACCTTCAGGACACGAAAAGCGACGGAAATTCCGCACGCGAAAAGTGACGAAATTTCAGGACGCGAAAAACGACGAAATTACAGGATGCATTAAGCGACGAAAGTTCAGGACATGAAAAGCGACGAGATTCCAGCACACGAAAAGCGCCGAAATTTCAGCACACAAAAAGCATAAAAATTCAGCATGCGAAAAGCGACGTAACATCAGGACGTATAAAGCGACGAAACATCAGGACATGTAAAGTGACGAAATTCCAGCACACGAAAAGAGGCGAAATTTCAGCACATTAAAAGCAACGAAAATTCAGCACACTAAAAGCAACGAAAATTCAGCATGCGAAAAGCGACGAAACATCAGGACGTATAAAGCGACGAAACATCAGGACGCATAAAGCGACGAAATTTCAGACCAAGAAAAGTGGCGAAATTTCAGCACGCGAAAAGCAACGAAAATTGAGCATTTGAAAAAAGACAGAAATTCAGCACGCAAAATAGAGGAACATTCAGGACATTAAAGCCAACGAAAATTCAGCACGCGTAAAGTGACGAAAATTCAGCACGCGAAACGCGACAAACCTTCAGGACACGAAAAGCGATGGAAATTCCGCACGCGAAAAGTGACGAAATTTCGGGACGTGAAAAGCGACGAAATAACAGCACACGAAAAGGAACGAAAATTAGCATGCAAAAAGCGACGAAATTCCAGCCTGCGAAAAGCGACGAAATTACAGGATGCATTAAGCGACTAAATTTCAGCATGCGAAAAGCGCCGAAACATCAGAACACATAAAGCGTCGAAATTTCAGAACAAGAAAAGTGGTGAAATTTCAGCACACGAAAAGCGACAAAATTTCATCTTGCAAAAAGCAACAAAAATTCAGCACGCGGAAAGTGACGAAAATTCAGCGCGCAAAAAGCGACAAACCTTCAGGACGCGAAAGGCGACGAAATTTCAGCACACAAAAAGCGACGAAAATTTAGCATGCAAGAAGTGACGACATTTCAGCTTGGGAAAAGCAACGAAATTTCAGGACGCATAAAGCGACGAAATTTCAGAACAAGAAAACTGGCGAAATGTCAGCACACTCAAAGCAACGAAAATTCAGCACACTAAAAGCAACGAAAATTCAGCATGCGAAAAGCGACAAAACATCAGGACGCATAAAGCGACGAAATTTCAGAAGAAGGAAACTGGCGAAATTTCAGCACGCGAAAAGCAACGAAAATTGAGCATTTGAAAAACGACAGCAATTCAGCACGCGAAATAGAGGAACATTCAGGACATTAAAACCAACGAAAATTCAGCACGCTTAAAGTGACGAAAATTCAGCACGCGAAAAGCGACAAACTTTCAGGACACGAAAAGAGACGGAAATTCTGCATGCAAAAAGTGTCGAAATTTCAGGACGTGAAAAACGACGAAATATCAGCACACGAAAAGCGACGAAAATTTAGCATGCAAAAAATGACGACATTTCAGCATGCGAAAAGCGACGAAATTACAGGATGCATAAAGCGACGAAATTTCAGGACATGAAAAGCGACGAAATTCCAGCACACGAAAAGTGGCGAAATCTCAGCACACTAAAAGCAACCTAAATTCAGCATGCGAAAAACGACGAAACATCAGGACGCATAAAGCGACGAAACATCAGGATGCATAAGGCGACGAAATTTCAGAACGAGAAAAGTGGCGAAATTTCAGCACCCGAAAAGCGACAGAAATTGAGCATTTGAAAACGACAGAAATTCAGCACGCGAAATAGTGGAACATTCAGGACATTAAAACCAACGAAAATTCAGCACGCGTAAAGTGACGAAATTTCAGCATGTGAAATGCGACAAACTTTCAGGACGCGAAAAGCAACGAAAATTCCGCACGCGAAAAGTGACAAAATTTCAGGACGTGAAAAGTGACGAAATATCAGGACACGAAAAGCGACGAAAATTTAGCACGCAAAAAGTGACGAGATTTTAGCGTGCGAAAAGTGCCAAAATTACAGGACATGAAAAGCGACGAAATACCATCACACGAAAAGCGCCGAAATTTTAGCATGCGAAAAGCAACGAAAATTCAGCATGCGAAAAGCGACGTAACATCAGGACGCATAAAGCAACGACATTTCAGGGCATGAAATGCAACGAAATTCCAGCACACGAAAAGAGGCGAAATTTCAGCACACCAAAAGCAACGAAAATTTAGCATGTGAAAAGCGATGACACATCAGGACGCATAAAGCGACGAAATTTCAGAACAAGAAAAGTGGCGAAATTTCAGCACGCGAAATTGAGCATTTGAAAAACGACAGAAATTCTGCACGCGAAATAGAGGAACATTCAGGACATTTCAGAACGAGAAAAGCGACAACATTTCAGCACACGAAAAGCGATGAAATTCCAGTAAGCGAAAAGCGACGAAAATTCTGCATGCGAAAAGCTACAAAGATCCAGCACGCGAAAAGCGATGAAAATGATGCACGCGGTAACTAATGTAAATTCAGGACGCGAAATGCGATAAAACATCAGTACGCATAAAGTGACAAAAATTCAGAACAAGAAAAATTACGAAATGTCAGCACACAAAAAGCGAGGAAAATTCAGCAAGCAAAAAACGATGAAAATTCAGCACGCAGAATGTGATGAAAATTCAGCACGTGTAAAGTGATGAACATTCAGGACGCGAAAAGCGACGAAATTTAAGCATGCCATAAATGACGAAAATTCAGCACGCGAAAAGCGACGAAATTTCAGAATGTGAAAAGCGCCAAATATTCTGCAAGGAAATAGTGACAACAATTGAGCATGTGAAAAGCGATGAAAATTCAGCATGCACAAACCAACAAAATTTCAGCATGCGAAAGCAACAAACATTCAGCACGCGAAAATTGACAAAATTTCAGCATGCGAAAAGCGACATAAATGAAGGACGTGAAAAGCGACGAAAATTCAGCATACGAAAAACGACAAAAATGCAGCACGCAAAATGCGACGGAAATTCAGCACATGAAAAATGATGTAAATAATAATAATATATTTTATTGTCATTGCAACGAGATTTAGTATGCAGCTCCAACCGATGAAAAAGAAAAGTAAAATAAATAAATAAGCTGTGTGTCGTGACCATCCGAGGGAGACAGTCCAGGGGGTTGGGGGGCACTCAGCAGGGCCGGTTCAGAGCCACTATAGCTCTTGGAATAAAGCTATTTCTGAGTCTGGAGGTTCGGTCATAGAAGGCCTTGTAACGTCTGCCGGAGGGAAGTAGTTCAAACAGTCCGTTACAGGGGTGTGATGAGTATTTATGGATGCTGACGGCCTTCCTGAGGCACAGTGTGTGGTAGATGCCCTCCAAGGCTGGTAGCTCTGTCCCAATGATCCTCTGCGCTCTGTGGACGACGCGCTGAAGAGCTCTCCTCTCCGCCTCCGTGCAGCTGAGATACCACACAGAGATGCCATATACGTTAATATGCTCTCTGTGGTGCAGCGGTAGAACGTTGTCAGCAGCTGTTGGGGCAGACCAGTCTTTTTTAATGTCCTCAGGAAGAACAGTCGTTGCTGTGCCTTCTTAACCAGCGCAGCGGTGTTGGTGGACCATGTGAGGTCCTCTGAAATGTGAGTGCCCAGAAACTTAAAGCTGGACACTCTCTCCACACTTTCCCCGTAAATGGAGAATGGGGCGTATTCTCCATTATGGGACCTCCTGAAGTCAATAAACAGCTCCTTGGTCTTGGAGATGTTTAGTGCCAAGTTGTTATGGGCGCACCAGTCCGCCAGGTTCTGCACCTCCACCCTGTATTTTGTTTCATCACCGTTGGTGATCAGCCCAATCACTGTTGTGTCGTCTGCAAACTTCATGATAGTGTTGGTGTCGAATGCAGGAACACAGTCGTGAGTGAAGAGGGACTAGAGCATGGGGCTTAGTACACAGCCCTGTGGTGTGCCGGTGCTTAGGGTGATAGTGGAGGACAGGTGCGGGCCCAGTCTCACTGCCTGCGGTCGCTCCGTCAGAAAGTTCAGGATCCAATCGCATATCGGCGAGCTGAGGCCTAGCTGGTGGAATTTGATGGTGAGCTTGGTGGGGATGACCGTATTGAATGCAGAGCTATAGTCAACGAAGAGCATCCTCACGTACGTGCCCTGTCTGTCCAGGTGAGCCAGGACAGTGTGAAGAGCCAGAGAGATGGCATCCTCTGTTGATCTATTTGCCCTGTATGCAAATTGATGAGAGTCCAGTGAGGCAGGGATGCTGAATTTGATATGGGAGAGGATCAGCCTTTCGAAGCACTTCATTGGGATTGGAGTCAGGGCGGTAGTCGTTCAGGTTGGTGACTTTGGACTTTTCCGGCACCGGCACTATGGTGGCTGGTTCAGGCACTTGGGGACCGTTGCCAGAGATAGAGATAGATTGAAGATTCTCGTGAATACCTCCGCCAGCTGTACAGCACAGTCCTTTAGTACCCTTCCCTGTACTCCATCCGGGCCTGCAGCCTTGCGTGGATTGATCCTACGCAGAACGCACTGTACCTCCTGAGTGCTCAGTGTTAAGGCCTGTCCCTCCGCCATGGCCGGGGTTATTCCACTCCAGTTTCGAACCGGGCAAAGAAGGTGTTCAGTTCGTTGGCCAGTGTGATCTCACCGTGGGGGCAGGCGGGGCTGCTCTTGTAGTCAGTGATGTCCCTGACACCCTGCCACATTCAGGACGCGAAAAGCAACGAAGCCTCAGTACGCATTTCAGGACATGAAAAGCGATGAAAATTCATCCTGCGAAAAGCGATTGAAATTCAGCACGTGAAATGTGATGAACCTTCAGGATGCCAAAATTGACGGAAATTCAGCACGCGAAAAGCGACGAAAGTTCAGGGCCTGAAAGGCGACAACAATTCAAAATGCCAAAAGCTACATAAATTACAGGACGCGATAAGCGACAAGGTTTCAGCACAGGAAATGCGACAAAAATTAAGCATGTGAAAAGCGACGAAAATTCAGCACACGAAAAACGACGAACCTTCAGGATGCGAAAAGCGATGAAAATTCAGGACGCCAAAAGCGACGGAAATTCAGGACATGAAATGTGACTAAAATTCAAGACGTGAAACGCAACTAATTTTCAAGATGCAAAAGCGACGCAAATTCAGCACCTGAAAAGTGACGAAAATTCAGCACGTGAAAGTGACGAAAATTCAGCACATGGAAAGCGACGAACCTTCAGGACGTGAAAAGCTAAGAAAATTGAGCACAGAAATGTGCCGAAATTTCAGAACGTGAAAGGTGATGAAAATTCAGCACGCGAAGAGCGACGAAAATTCAGCACGTGAAAAACGACGAAAATTCAGCATACAAAAAGCAACAAAAATTCAGCACGCGAAAAGTGAAGACACTTCAAGGCGCGTAAAGTGATGAAAATGAAGCACGCAAAAAGTTACAAAAATGCAGCTTGCAAAAAGCACCAAATATTCAGCACGCGAAATGCAACGTTATATCAGAACGAATAAAGTGACAAAATCTCAGGACGTGAAAGGTGACGAAATTCCAGCACACGAAAAGCGCCGAAATTTCAGCACACAAAAAGCTACAAAAATTCAGCACGTGAAAAGCGACGAAAATTCAGGATGCGTAAAGCGATGAAACCTCAGGAGGCATAATGCGACGAATATTCAGCATGCGAAAAACGACGAAAATTCTGGGTACGAAAAGTGACAAAAGTTCAGGACGCATGAAGCGACAAAATTTCAGGACACAAAAAGTGACAAAATTTCGGAATAGAAAATGTGACGAACGTTCAGGATGTGAAAAGTGACAAAAATTCGGGACGTGAAAAGTGATGCACTTTCAGGACATGAAAAGCGACAAAATTGCAGCACACAAAAAGTGCCGAAATTTCAGCACGTGAAAAGCTACGAAAATTCAGCACGCCAAAAATTCAGGACGCGAAAGGCAACGGAAATTTAAAACGCCAAAGGCGACATAAATTCAGGACATGAAAAGTGACAAAATTACAGGATGCATAATGCTAGCTAGATGGCTACATATAGGGGAGGGTGCCTGGAAATAGGTGTGGTTTAGGGAAGGGCAGCTGTAAATGCTGATTTAGGGTAGGGCATGTATATGTGAGGAGGATTTAGGGTAGGGCACTTTTAAACTGAATTAGGAGGGCATCTGGAAATGGTGAATTAGGGGAGGGCACCTTTAAATGGTGCAGTAGGGAAGCATCTGTAAATTAAGGGTAGATTTAGGGGAGAGCACCTGTAAAGGAGAAACACAATATGAGCAACAAAAACATTTGAAGCTTTAGAACAACTGGCGCGTTGTTACACCAATCCACGTAAGAAATCTCATATAATTATTTCCCCTCATTAATTTATTCTCACGTACACATCCGAAGTACAGTAAAAAGCTTTAGTCGTGAGCTAACCTGTTAGCAGAAAGACAAAACATCATCACAATTGGGCCAGCTAGATGCCTACATCCTGTATAACTTGGTAACTCGCTAAATGGCTACATCCTGGATAGCTCGTTAGATAGAAAGACTGAGCTACATACTGGATATCTAGGTAGCTAACTAGAGTGAGCTACATACTTGGATAGCTAGATAGGTAACTAGATAGCTAGACTGAACAACGTACTGGATAGCTAGGTAGCTAGCTAGATTGAGCTACATACTGGAAAACTAGGTAGCTAGTTGGCTACATATAGGGGAGGGTACCTACCAATTGGGGAGGGGGTTAGGGAAGGGCAGCTGTAAATGTGGATTTAGGGTAGGGCATGTAAATGGGAAGGGGATTTAGGAGAGGGCACCTTTAAATGGTGAATTCGGAGATTTGTAAATCTGTAAATTTAGGATAGATTTAGGGGGAGCACCTGCAAAGGAGCAATATAATATGAGCAACAACAATAACTGAAGCTATACAACAACAACTGGTGTGTTGTTACACCAATCAATTTAACAATCTCATATAATTCTTTCCCCCTCATTAATTTATTCTCACGTGTACCAAGGTACAGTGAAAAGATTTAGACGCGAGCTAACCAGTTAACAGAAAGACAAAACATGGTCACAATTGAGCCAGCTAGATGGCTACATCCTGTATAAATAGGTAGCTAGCTAAGTGGCTACATACTGGATAGATAGGTAGATAGCTAGACTGAGCTACATAATGAATAGCTAGGTAGCGAGCAAGAGTGAACTACATACTGGATAACTAGGTAGCTAACTAGATTGAGCTACATACTTGGATAGCTAGATAGATAGCTAGACTGAGAAACATACTGGATAGCTAGGTAGCTAGCTGGACTGAGGCTACATACTGGAAAACTAGGTAGCTAGCTAGAATGAGCCACATACTGGATTGCTCATTAGATGGGTACATATTGGGGAAGGTGCCTGGAAATAGGGGGGGGGGGGGGGTTAGGGAAGGGCACCTGTAAATATGGATCTAGTGTAGGGCATGTAAATGGAGGGGTATTTAGTGGAGGGCACCTTTAAATGGTGAATTCGGAGGGCATCTGTAAAAGGTGAATTAGAGGAGAACACCTTTATATGGTGCAGTAGGGAAGGCATCGGTAAATTTAGGATAGATTTAGGGGACAGCACCTGAAAGGGAGCAATACAATCTGAGCAACAACAATAACTGAAGCTTTACAACATCAACTGGCGTGTTGTTACCCCAATCCACGGAACAATCTCATATAATTATTTCCCCCTCATTAGTTTATTCGCACAGTACAGTGAAAAGCTTTAGTCGCGAGCTAACCAGTTAACAGAAAGACAGAACATGATCACAATTGAACCAGCTAGATGGCTACATCCTGTATACCTAGGTACCTAGCTAGATGGCTACGTACTGGATAGCTCGGTAGATAGCAAGACTGAGCTACATACTGAATAGCTAGGTAGCTAACTATAGTGATCTACATACTGGATAACTAGAGTGAGACTCAGACTGAGCTACCAACTGGATAACCAGGTAGCTATCTACATGGCTACAGACTGGATAGCTAGCTACATACTGGTGTTTTATAGTTACAGACAATTGAATTGGAAGAATAACACCTCATATTTCACTTGGGCAGCTTACACCCCAGTGTTGACTTCTCTAACTTCAAGTAACCATTGCTTTCCCTCTCTCTGTTCCTCTCCCACTTTATTGTTCTGCTAGTTTCCCTGTTTGTATCTCTTTCATGACCAGCGATAGACCATTGTGGGCTCCACCTTTCCTGGGCCATCGTTTCGGCCTGATTTGTTCTGTACCTTCACATACCTCTCGTTTCCCTTTCACCTGCCTCTCAGTCTGAAGAAGGGTCTCGAACCAAAACATTACCTTTTTTCCAGATATGCTGCCAGCCCCGCTGGGTGCTCATGTTTTTGTGTCTATCTTCTGTGTAAACCAGCATCTGCCGTTCCTTCCTCGGTGCGGATTCGGTGGGTGGAAGGGGCTGTCTCCGCACTGTATCTCGAAATTAAACCTATACTTCAAAAACGGAGTGAAGATGACGTTTGGAAACGACTCTATCAAACTCCTCCTGGATTATCCCTATGAGATCGTGCAAAAGAGAGGAACGTTCTCACAGACAAGACAGATTCTCCATGGGGTTCAAGATGTCAGATGTGGCGTTTTTTTATCCGGCCAGGATGCGCATTACTTTCAAGGGAAAAGAGAAAAATTTCACTAATTCGGACGCATCTTATAAATATGCCCAAGAGATTGTGGCAGAAACAGAAGATTAATCAAGGCAGCGGGATGGTATGGAAAAATTCTTACCTTTTATTAGTTCACAGAGGACACCCGAAGATACGGGAAGAAACACCATTTTCTAAAAGTTTAAAATGGAAGAGCATTTCCACGTGCGCTGGTCTAGACACCTTATCCCCTTTGGACGCTTTGGAATTCAACTCAAGGACATTCTTTGTTCAAAATGAAGGAAACACTGATAAACAACGGAGAGACGAACAGGAGAGCCGAATGTGGAAAACATCACAAGGACAAATGGCGGTTTAAGATCTTAAAATCGTTTCACAAAATATAGAGAATGAACAATAATGAACAATACTGAATCAAGTAAACAGGACAAGATGTTAAGAAGTCCCTTGTGCCAATAGGTGGGGAGCATTTCACGACATTCTTTGATTGTTGGGAGTGGCAGACGCTCAACATCGGTGGAGGGCGGGGGGGATAGGTATATATTGGCCTGGGTAACCTCCAGGACAGTTGGGCACAGGACACTTCATCAGTAGTGTACCCTTGCATCACTGGGTGTTTCGGCCTTTTAACACTATACACCCTCCACAAGGGCGGCCTGCTGCAGGATGATCAGCGCTAAGCGCGTGTCCCGTGTCAAACCGTCCCAAAGATTCACCCTGACATACTTGGGGCCCAGCATGGGTCTTTCCGCTTGAGCCAAATCCACCGGCTGCTTCTTTCAGCCGCCTCTGAGAGTGATCTTATGGTCTTCCGCAGAGCCTGATCGTGGACTCCAAGCTCCTTCAACAGTCCGATGGTAGATGACGCAACAAATCATCTGCATCCCACTTCAACTGGATAGACTTTGGTGTTCCAGCCACGCTGCGTTGCCTCTGCTGCAAGCTCTGCGTAGCGCAGCTTCTTACGCTCATAGGCCTCCTCAACAGAGTTCACCCATGGAACTGTGAGCTCTATGATGTAAGCAGTCTTCCGTGAAGGGGACCAGAACACCAAGTCTGGCCTGAGGTTGGTGGAAGCAATTTCAGGTGGAAAAATTAGTTGTCGGCCGATGTCGGCCAGCATCCTCCAATCACGGGCCCTGCATAGGTTTCCTTCTTCTGATCTGGTGGAAGGATGTTTAGATATTTCCTGTCCTTCTCGGACAAAGGTTGTTGCCCTTGGGGACGGGGGGTGGGGGGGGGGGGGAGGGGGGGGGGGGGGGTGGGGGGGGTTGCTTGATCTCGGAGGCAAGGAGTTGGTCGCACACCGCCTGTTTTCAAGGGCTGATGCCAGGCTTTTTACTACCCGATTATGCCGCCACGTGTATCCCCTTGCGTGAGGCTGGTCCTGCAGCCTACCATGATGCGTTTGAGGGTCGCTGGAGTTGGGCAGAGGGCACAGGTTGGATCCTCGCCGTAACACTGATGGAGGTTCTTTGGTGATGGAAGCACGTCATATGTCGCTCTGATGATGAAACTGATCTATAGAAATAGAAATGGAAACTAACTTGAACTATATAATGGGAAAAATGTAATACTGTGTTAAAAAGACTGACTATCTCGTATATAGAGCGAGACAGTTAAGCAGGGATAAAGAAATCATAATAACACATTTTAGAACAAACGTAGATAATATTGAAAGTTTATGTGCTATGTAGTTCGTGTGGGGAAGGGAGGAGACTCAGGCACCTGGCATAATTCCAGAAACCTGATTCTGGTTAACCCTTTCAGCCGACAGCTTACTATTATCAAAGGTATAACTAATTATAAATAATTAGTAGATAACAGTGTTAGATATATAAATTTCACAGTAGCTGAACATACGATTAATGATATATATATATAGATATATAGTGTAATTGGGTGAAATATAACTGATTTTGAAAGGGTACCGCCCTCCTAGGTTTTGAGTAATAAAGGGAGCGGAGCTAATTGTACAACATCAACATCGGAAGTCGAATAGATGTCGAATACCACAGTCGGGTGGGACACTCACTACAGTGTCGAATACTCCAGACACTGTAATTTTACTTGTTCAATTTTTTAAAATCACAATATGTCACAACTATGTGTTTTACCCCCCAAGGACAATCGCAAAAGGGATCTACCAAGGAAGTCAGTAATATAAACGCCCCCCCCCCCCAAATATCCAGAGTCCTGAGGTATGGATGCACCGTAATAAAAAAGGGTATTAAACCAGCGAAAATGCAAGACGATAAACAAAAGAAACTGAGAAGAATCACACTGTGTAGCTGGAATATAAGGGGTATTAATGAACCAATTAAAAGGGGGAAATACTAGCTCAGTTGAAATCATACAACACGGACATAACTTTTCTACCAGAAACGCATCTTAAACATCAAGATCAGATGAGATTGAGGGCGAATTGGATAGGCCAACCATTTCACTCTTCACATACTTCGAAATCCAGAGGCACCGCAATTATTATTCGCAAAGGAATACCATTCAAATCAAAGAACATTATATTAGATGAAGGGAGATATCTTTTTGTTACAGGAGAGATCCATGCTACGCCAATCACTTTGGTAAATATATATGCGACCACTTTTGATAATCCTCAATTTTTCAATACAATCCTGAATACAATTGCAGAATTTAATTACCAAAATGTTATAATTGGAGGAGACTTCAACTGTGTTTTAGACCCGTACTTAGATAAATCGATGCAAAAACAAAGAGGTAATATGAAATCTAAAACTAGTGAACTCTTAAATACATATACAAAAAATACAAATACAGCAGACGTTGGGAGGATCGCGAATCCGACTGGAAGGGAATACTCGTTTTATTCAATGGTACACACAACATATTCACATATAGATTATTTCCTAGTGGATACAAATCTAATCCCTTATACTATGAACCCTAAATATCACACCAAAACGATTTCAGATCACTCCCCGCTAACTTTCGTTTTAAAATTAGAAGGAATGTCTACGAACAAATCGTTCTGGAGGTTTGACTCGCAAATTCTAAAAGACCCACAAGGGAGTATATATCTAAAAAAACAGATGGACCTATTTTTTAAGACAAACGATACACCAGATATATCACCCACTTTACAATGGGAATCATTCAAAGCATTTATTAGAGGTCATTATCTCGTATCAAGCTTTTTCAAAATAAAAAGAATAAGAATGAACAAACACAATTATTTTTTATTTTTTTTAAATTTATTTATTAGAAGTAGACATATTATACAATGTAGTTACATATTATAGTAGAAAAAAAACTTTTCATATACATGTCATACATTATTAAAATTTTCCATTATCAATTACTTCTGCTTCTAGTATTTTTATTTTTTATAGAAAGCGAGAAAAAGAGAGGGTAGAAAGTTACAAATAAAAAAGAAAGCAAAAAAAAACACAACAGAAAAACAAGGGAGGTGGAATGGGTTACCTGTGATACATCAATGGAGATAGGTTCGTAGGTTATAAAGTATAGAGTATAGTTTTTCATCTGTTCCTGAGTTCAAGTTTCAGCTGGGTCCTCGTGCTGTGCCAGTCTATCCCTTCAGATAGTTAATGAATGGAGCCCAAATTTTATGGAAAAGATCTTGTTTGTCCATTAAGACAAGTCTAATTCTTTCTAAGTATAGGGTCTCCGACATTTCCGTAATCCACATTTTGATTGTGGGGGTTGTAGGGCCTTTACAAAATTTTAATATTAATTTTTTCCGGTTATTATACTGTAATTGAGGAAGTTTCTTTGGTTTGTTGTGAGTGTTAAGCTTTGTTCTGATATTCCAAGTATTATTAATTTTGTGTCTGGGTCCAGTTTTGTATTAATAACTTTTGAAGTTATTTCAAAAATATCTGTCCAGAAATGTTTAAGTTTTATACAGTTTGCAAAAGTATGTGTTAAATTAGCCTCTAAATGTAGACATTTATCACAAATAGGAGAGATTTGTGGGAAGATTCTATTTAGTTTTATTTTAGAGAAGTGTAGTCTATGTAAGACCTTGAATTGTATTAAAATATGTCTGGCATTTAATGAACATTGATGTATTTGTTGTAAACTTTCGTCCCACATATCTTTCGTGATAGGATGACCTATTTCAATTTCCCATTTGTATCTATGTAGTTCGGTCGGTGGTACCTCGTTATTTAGTAGGGTGTTATAAATATAAGCTATTAGTTTTTCAGTATTAGGATGCTTGTTCAGACACTCATCAAGAATTTCTGATTCCCTATTCCTGTAAACTTGTGTATTAGATTTAACATAATCTCTAATTTGTAGATATCTGAAAAAATTATTTGCGTGCAGTCCATAATTCAGTTGTAACTCTTGAAATGAAAGAAAAGTACCTTTCCCATAAAGATGTCCTATATTTTTGATTCCATGATTTTTCCATTGTGTGAAACCTTTGTCCATAAAGGATGATTTGAACAAAGGATTATTTACAATGGGAAGGCAGAGTGGTATATTATTCAATTTTAAATCTTTTTTTATTTGTTTCCAAATTCGTATTCCACTATGTATTATGGGGTTTTCTTTATAGGTTTTTTTGTGCTGTTTTGTGGGGGCAAATATGATCGGTCCAATTTCAAAAGGTAGACAGTCTTCCTTTTCCATCATTAGCCAATCTGGTTGTTGGTCCATTTCTTCCAGCCAAAAATTCATGTTTTTAATATGGACTGCCCAAAAATAAAATAAGAAATTTGGCAAAGCCAGACCTCCATTTATCTTTGATTTACATAAATGTTTTTGACTTATTCTATGATTCTTATAATCCCAGACAAAACTTGTAACAATGGAGTCGACTTTTTTGAAAAAGGTTTTTTGGATATATATCGGAATTAATTGAAGTAGGTACAGTAGTTGCGGTAAAAAAATCATTTTTATAGCATTGATTCTCCCAAGCATTGAAATGGGGAGTGTTTTCCAGTATTGAATATTCTTATGTAGTTTATTCAGTAAGGGTGGGAAATTTAGTTTAAATAAAGAGGTATATGTCTTAGTTACCCAGATTCCTAAGTATTTAAATTTATCTTTAACTATTTTAAAAGGGGATTGTTGTATTGTATGTAAATTGAATTTTGTTATTGGCATGATTTCGCTTTTATTCCAATTGATTCTATATCCCGAAAACTGACCAAATTGAGTTATTAGATTTAATAGGTTTGGAATACTAGTTTCTAATTTTGTAATATATATTAGTATATCATCTGCATATAAGGAGATTTTATTCCTTGTGTCTCTAGTATTATATCCAATTATTCCTGGATGGTTTCTAAAGATTTCTGCTAGGGGTTCGATTGCAAGAGCAAATAATAGTGGGGATAGTGAGCATCCTTGTCTACAGCCTCTAGAGAGATTAAATTTAGTTGATAACATTTTGTTTGTTAATATTCTAGCTGTTGGGTTAGAATATAACAATTTAACCCATGTACAGTACTTCTCTCCTAGTTGAAAATTTTCCATCACCGAAAATAAATATGGCCATTCTACCTGGTCAAATGCTTTTTCAGCATCTAACGAGATAATTGCTAGCTCTGCGTTGGGGATTCTATTGGAGTATATAATATTAAATAATCTTCTCAGATTAAAAAATGAATACCGTTTGGGGATAAACCCTGTTTGGTCAGGATGTATTAATTTACTGATCACTAAGCTCAATCTATTAGATAGAATCTTAGTTAATATTTTCTGATCAGTATTTAAGAGGGCTATAGCTCTGTATGAACCTGGGTCTTCAAGATCCTTGTCCGTTTTTGGTAAAAGTATGATTGTTGATTCATTTATAGTTTCTGGGAGTTTCTGTTGAGTATAAGCATATTTGTACATTGTCTGTAGGCGTGGGGAAAGCAAGTCATACATTTTTTTATAAAATCCCGAATTTAGACCATCGGGTCCTGCCGACTTTCCGTTTTTTAAGGACTTTATTGATTCTTCAATGTCTTTTATCGTAATTTCAGCCCCTAGCAAATCTCTCTCTTTCTGATCTAGACCCGCAAACTTACAATTCTGTAAAAATGTTTCCATTCCCGTTGATTGTTCTGTTATTTTAGATGAATTCAATTTTTGATAGTATTGTAGAAATCTATCATTAATATCTTTAGGCAATGTTAATGTTTCTCCCTTATCTGTTCTAATTTTGTATATTGTTTTTTCCCCGTCCAATTTGCGAAGTTGACGCGCTAATAGTTTTTGTGGTTTGTCACCAAATTCAAAATTTAATTGTTTTGTATGTTGATAAAGTTTTATAACTTGGTCTGAATAAATCTTGTTTAATTTATATTTCAATACTGCAATTTTATTGTGTTTTATCGTGGATGGTGCTGCTGCATTTTCTGTATCTAATTGCTTTATTTCCATTTCCAGTTTCTTTTGTTTGGCCCTATTCTCTTTATTAAAAAATGATTGGGAAGAAATTAATGCTCCTCGTAGAAATGCTTTAAATGTTTCCCAAAGAAGCGAGGCAGAGATTTCAGGGCTATCGTTAGCCTCAAAAAACATTTTAATCTGTTTTACTAGATATTCATTACATGACTTTTCTTTTAAGATTTGGGGATAAAATCTCCATTGTGACTGTGTCTCTGCCATTCCGTTTACTTTGATCATAAATGTTAATGGGGCATGGTCTGAGATTATGATGTTGTGATATTGTGAGTTATAGGTGAATGGGATAAGTTTTGAATCTACCAAAAAATAGTCTATCCTTGAGTAAGTTTTATGTACTGGTGAGCAAAATGAATATTCTCGGCCCGATGGATTTTCAATTCTCCAAACGTCCTTAATATTAGTGGTATTAATGTATGAATTTAAAAATTCACTTGATCGAGATTTTAGTTTTCTTTGAGTTGATGATCTGTCCAAACAAGCATCCAATGTACAATTTAAATCTCCACCAATTATTAAGTTTTGTTGTGTACCTTCCGGGATATTGTTAAGAATTCTCTTAAAAAACAGAGGGCTATCAAAATTTGGTCCATACACATTGAGGAGAGTCACCTTTTTTAAGTATAACTCCCCTATTATTATAATATATCTGCCTTCAATGTCTTCTATCGTTGATATATGTTTAAAGGGTATACCTTTACGAATTAATATTGCAACAACTCTTGATTTATGTGAGAATGAAGAATGGTACGCTTTAGCAATCCATTTTGCTTTCAGTCTATGTTGTGCTTCCTTTTTAAGATGTGTCTCCTGGAGAAATATTATATCTGTTTTCAATGATTTTAAATGTGCTAACAATTTGCCTCTCTTGATAGGTTCATTAATTCCCTTAACATTCCAACTACAGAATTTAATTCCCTCACCTCCAATTTTTATATTCATGTCTTGCATTTTGTGATTAAGTGGTAGAGCAGATGATTCAGCCCACTCAACCCTACCTTATACTTGAACTTCAGGTAGATGAATTTTAGGTCACGTCTGTTTTCCATCCGAACGTATCTCCTTAAATAAAATATGCAATTCCATTCCAAATACAAAATATAATGTGATATAAGATAAAAAAAAAGGTGATAGCTAATAGGGTTAGTAAAGTGTGGAAAGTAAAAAAGAAAAGCAACTACAACTAAAATTAGTGCAGTTAGTGATAGCCACCCTAATTTGGCTAAGCATCTATGGACTTCCGTAGCTTTTGGTTTATAAAAATACTAGCTCCGTGCTTTCCTTGAAAGGAAAGTTTCCAATTCAATGCATACAATTTGTGGGGGGGAAAGAAATATTGATTATATTCCATTAATGGTATAATTAGTACTCTCAAATTGAGATATTAGTTTTGTATAATCTAAACATTTATCAAAGAATAATCAAAAACGAAAACATCAGGGCAAGGGCCATCAGACATTTCTCATTATAAAATACCTGAATCATATTTTACTTATATTTCATACTTTTAATTAATTCTTAAATAATCTAAATAATCTTGTTATCATTAGTTAGTGTTAGTTAATATTCTTGATTATTAATAGTTGTTAGAGGTTAGAGGTTAGTACTAGAATGTTAGTTTTATATATATCCGTTGTAGGAAATATACCCAATTCTTATTGCGAATATTAGGCAACTCTTAAATATAATAGTTTAAAGTTTAGAGTTCCATATCTTCTCTGCGAGATAGCAGTGTCCGAGTAGGTGTTAAGAGTTGAATATTTTTCAATCTTTGATCTTGTCTTCGACTTTCTTGGCAAATTCAAATGCTTCCGTGTGCTTGATGAAGAAGTATTCCTTCTTCTCGTAACTGACTCTCAGTGTTGCGGGGTATAACAGTCCATATCTCAGATTCTTTATGTTCTTCAGTATTCTTCTTGTTTCTGTGAAAACGCTCTTTTCTTAGCAACTTCCACGGGGTAATCTCTGAATACGCTAATCTTGTCTCCTTCATATACAAGATTTCTGCTTTTACCAATTTTCCTCATCATGTCATCCAATACATGGTCATATTGGACCTTTACTATCATTATTCTTGGTCGGTCGCCCACCTTTGGGCGACCCACTCTGTGCGCTCGGGCAAGTAATGGCGCCTGATCCAGGTTCAAAATTGTTTTCAGTACTTCTGCAGCAAATTCACGGGGGTCACGAGTCCCCTCTCTGCCTTCCTGGATGCCCACGATTCTTAAATTCTGACGCCTCTGTCGTCCCTCCAAGTCTGTACATTTTTCAGTTATTTGATACAATAACTTTGATAGGCGTTGGTTCTCAGTGATGAGTTGTTTTGTAGATGCGGTGCTTGTCTCAGCAAGTTCCTCAAGTTATTTTACAATCTTGTAGTGTTGGTCTAATGTCAGGAGAATAGGTTCAAGTTTAGAATCAAATCTGGATTCCATCTTATTCAGTTTTTCATTTACTTCTTCAGCATTTTGAGTCATATTTCTTTCCATTTCTAATTTCCAGTCTTCAAGGACTTCGTGTACAATCTCTGTAACATCTTCTTTAATTTGGTCTTTCATTTCTTTTTAAAAAGATGCTAGCTCCTCTTTAACCTCTTGAAAGTTCTGTCTAAGATTTTTAAGTTCCTCCTTAAGGAACGTTTTTAATTCTTCCATCTCAGTCTTTTTCTTCTTCTTTGAGATGTCTTCTCGGGATGCTGTTAAACCTGAGGCCGAAGCTTCAGTTGGGCCTACCTCTTTAGTCTTGCCGTTTTTTGCCTTGTGGGGGGGGGGGGGGGAGTATGTTGAGTCGACATACTGCCGGTGTCGCGCGCCTGATGACGTCACGGGCTTAGTGAAAAACAATCGGTCCCGGTTTCTGCAGGTAGGATCTGTCTTTTCCTCCCGTTTTTTCGGATTTTTCACGGAGCTAGTTGGCGCGAGTCTCTCCTACTCCATAGCGCCACCGGAAGTCCGTAAACACAATTAGAAGAACAAATCAGACAACTATTATGGATAACCATAATAAAATTGTAATACTGAAATTTAAAGTAAATAAATTATTGTCAGAGAAGGATATAAGACTATTCCAAATTACAAAACAAGAACATTTCGAATTCGGGGATAAACCCCATAAACTTTTAGCACGCCAACTGAAAAAACGGGAAAACGATCATGCAATTTTAAAGATTAAATCAGATAGAGGGGAATTATTAACACTACCTAATGATATCAATAAAAGATTTGCTCAATTTTACCAGAATTTATGCACATCCAAAATGTTAATAGACAATAATAAAGTTTCAGAATTTCTGGACAATTGTAGCCTTCCAAAACTAGAATTGAAGGGACAAGAGGAACTGGGAGCACAAATCACATCTAAGGAAATAGACACAATAAACACACTTAAGAATGGAAAAACACCAGGACCAGACGGATTCAGTAATGAATTTTATAAATGTTTTTACGACATAGATACACCACGTCTACAGAAAATGTATACATACGCTTTTAAAGAACACATCTTACATTAAACAGTAGAAGAATCAACGATCACACTAATACTTAAAACAGATAAAGATATAGAAGAACCAGGCACATATAGAGGTATTGCTTTGTTAAATACGGATCAGAAAATATTAGCGAAAACACTAGCTAGAAGACTGTCAATATGTTAGTAAATTAATAAATGAGGATCAAACGGGATTTATATCTAAGAGACATTCATTTAATAACCTGAGACGTCTGCTTAACATAATGCACTCTCACAAATCTCAAGAACAAGAGTTATCTATCATTTCATTGGACGCAGAAAAAGCCTTTGATCAAGTAGCATGGGATTATATGATTAAAGTATTGCAAAAAATTCAAATGGGAGAGAACTTCATCGCATGGATAAAATTATTATATAACAAACCCACAGCTAGAATATTAACTAATAATATACTATCTACGAAATTGCAATTAACAAGGGGCAATAGACAAGGATGTTCATTATCACCGCTGTTATTTGCTCTGGTAATTGAACCTTTAGCTGGAAAAATTAGAACACACCCGGATATTTACGGTTATAATACAACATATTCAAATAACAAAATATCCTTATACGCAGACGATGTATTATTGTATATCACAAACCCCAAATCAGTATACCAAACATATTAAATCTAATTGAGGACTTTGGATCTTTTTTCAGGATACAGAATAAACTGGAACAAAAGTGAAATTATGTCGATAAAACCGAAAAATTCAACACATCTCTTGAAATTCCCCTTTAAAATAGCCACAGAAAAATTTAAATATTTAGGAATTGAAATCACTAGAATTTATCACGCTATGTTTAATGCCAATTATAGGCCCTTACTTAAGAAACTAAATAATCTAATCAAATTCTGGAAAACGCTCCCGATGTCTTTAATAGGTCGAATAAATGCTATAAAAATGATCTTTTTACCACAAATCCTATATTTATTTCAATCAATTCGAATATATCTTCCTAAAAAGTTTTTCAAAAAACTAGACTCAGACATTACACATTTTATATGGGATAACAAATCCCACAGAATACAAAGAGCACACCTTAGTAAACCAAAAGAGATGGGTGGTTTAGCGCTCCCTAACTTTATGTACTATAATTGGGCAGTAAATATTAAAAATAAGATTCACCTGCTGGACAATTTTGCCCAGCAGGTGGACTGGATTGTAATGGAGAGAGAGGACTGCTCTCCGTGTAATACAGGAGCGACTCTCCTCTCACCGATGAATGTGAATAACAAAAATTATAATAAAAATCCAATGATACATAGCACAATTAGAACTTGGAAACAAATAAAACAGAATCTAAAATTATGAAATCTATCCTTTTAATGCCAATAGTCAATAACCCGTCGTTTAAACCTTCAATTATAGATAAATCATTTACACAATGGGAAAGAATGTGAATCAAAACGCTCGGAGACTTGTATGAATTAGGAAAATTATTATCATTTCAACAATTACAACTGAAATATAATTTGAAAAATAATCAATATTTTAAACATCTTAAAATCCGTGACTATCTGAACAAATACACAAAAGACTATCATAACATGCCCCCAGACTTATTGGATAAAGCCATGAAGACAAAGGCTGAATCAGCAAATATAATATCATACTTATACAACATTATTTTAAATATAGAAATACCTACAACCGATGGCATTAGAAGAGACTGGGAACAAGAACTAGCTATAAAAATTTCAAAAGAGAGATGGGATAAACACTTACTATATGTGCATAAATGCTCGATCAACGTACGACATACTCGAATACAATTTAAAACATCACATAGACTATATTATTCAAAAACTAAAATAAATAAACTTTTCCCCAATGTCTCACCCATTTGTGATAAATGTCAGTCACAAGAAGCTACCATAGCGCACTCTTTTGTTTTTGTATTAAAATCCAAAAATTCTGGAACGAAATATTTGAAATCTTCACAAAATTAATTAAAATAAAACTTGAACCAAAAGCAGAATGGATCATTTTTGGAATATCGGAAGGTAACCCCGAATTAAATGTGTTTCAAAAGAACTTACTTAATTATGGGCTAATAATGGGAAAAAACCTTATACTCAAATTTTGGAAAAATGCTCCAATACCAACAATGAAAATGTGGATTTCAAAAATGTTCGAAACACTACACTTGGAAGAAATGAGACTCCTCCTAGCAGGCAAAGCAGACCACTTCCAAAAGACGTGGTCTGCATTTATGGAATTATTACATGCATAAGGTGCAATAGTAATTTAAAAAATAATTGATACCAGGATCTGGTAACGGGGGGTATAAAATACATTAAAAAACACGGTTGGTATATCCTTTGTTGCGAGTTTTGTGTTACAATAGAGCGATTGTTTTTCCTTTTGTTTTCTTTTCTTTCTGGGTCTTATTTCCTTTCATTACTTTCTTCTCTAACTTCATCCCTAAGGGGCTTTCTTCTCTCAACACTTCCTGCACCTTCACGATTCTTGCTCACTTTCCTTACTTCTTTTATTTCTATCTTTTTTAAAGCTCGAAAAACGAAGTGGTACAACAAATGTAATCAGATATATCTGATGTGTATTATTGTAATTTACTGTACTTCTAATAAAAATATATATTTTTTAAAAAGAGAAAACAAATAAAAATATATTTTCCCCTGAAGCAGGCAGGCAGGTCGGTTACAGTCGGAGCCGGCTCTGCCATTGTTAAACTTGCAGCTGCGCACCGACTCCAACACTCCTGATCTTGAGCTGAATGTCGAGCAGGTGTTCAGCCCTGGAGAACATGTTCAGTAATGCCCGGTATCCGTCCCCTTCTCTTTTCATAGTGAATTTAGTGGCGATTGTGATCCTGTCCCGGGGAAAGTGCAGCCTCTCCACCTGCACCACTCGCTACCTGGTGGCCATGGCAGCGGCCGATCTACTAACCGTGATCTCCGAGGTCATTTTGTTTTGGTTTCGACATTATTAATTTGTTTAGAGATTCCTGACCATCTACCCTATGTGCAGTGTCAACCTTGTACTGAGGTTTGCAGCTACAGACTGTTCTGTCTGGTTCACCGTCGCTTTAACCTTCGATCGGTTTGTCGCCATTTGTTGCCAGAAGCTAAAAACTAAATATTGCAGCGGGAAAACTGCGGCTGTGGTTCTGGCAACAGCCGGCGTTCTGCTCTGTCTGAAAAACGATCCCCGCTACTTCTCAGTGGATCCCGGGATAATCATCGACAATGTCCCATGTAGCATGATGGACAGTTATTTCACTGACCCCGGGTGGGTGGCATTTGACTGGATCGACACGGTTTTAACTCCGCTCCTCCCTTACGATGTAATCCTGCTGCTCAACGCTCTGACAGTCCGCCACATTTTAGTGGCCAGTCGGGTTCGTAAGGGGCTGAGGGGTGAGAGCAAGGGAGAGAACCGCAGTGACCCGGAGATGGAGAGCAGGAGGAGGTCTGTGGTTTTACTATTCACCATCTCCGGCAGCTTCATCCTCCTGTGGATGACGCTGGTTGTAGAATTCGTCTATTATCAGGTCACAGGAATTGGAACTGATCGGAATGATTCTCAATTGATCCTTGGCAACGTCCTTGGTAACCTCAGCTGCTGCAGCAATACATTTATTTATGCGGCGACCCAGTCCAAGTTCAGGGAGCAGCTAAAGAGCGCGGTGAAATATCCGCTCACCTCAGTGCTTCGGCTCATTAATAAATCCCCGCCCTGAGCGCATCCCAGAGGCGGCCGCAGTCTCTCCGCTCCGTGCTCCGGCTCCAGACATTTACCGCCGGAGCCATGAGGGAGGGAGGGAGGAGCAGGCCAAAGTTGACTGGAAAGATATCCTAGCAGGGTTGACAGTGCAACAACAATGGCAGGTATTTCTGGGAATAATACAGAAGATGCAGGATCAGTTCATTCCAAAGAGGAAGACAGATTCCAAGAGGAGTAATAAAGGGGCTACCGTGGCTGACAAGGGACGTCAGGGACAGTATAAAAATTAAAGAGAAGCAGTAGAACGTAGCAAAGATGAGCGGGAATCCAGAGGATTGGGTAATGTTTAAAGAGAAACAGAAGATTACTAAAAAATACAATACGTGAAGAAATGATGAGGTACGAATGTAAGCTAGCCAAGAATATAAAGCAGGACATTAAGAGCTTCTTTAGGTATGCGAAGAGGAAAAATAATAGTTCAGATCAAAATTAGACCCCTGAAGACCGAAAAAGGCGAATTTATTATGGGGAACATGGAAATGGCAGATGAGTTGATCAGGTACTTTGGATCCGTCTTCACTAAGGGGGACACAAACAATTCTCCTGATATAGTAGTGTCCAGAGGATCTGGGTGATGGAAGAACTGAAGAAAATCCGCATTAGGGAGGAAATCGTGTTGGGTAGACTGATGGGACTGAAGGCTGATAAATCCCCAGGGCCTGGTGGTCTGCATCTCTTTTTTTCTGTTTGCGTTTCGTTCTCTCTCTCTTGTTTCAATCGTTTTAAATTACATTTAATTTTTGCGCTCCGAACTCGTGTTTTTTTAAAGCGGCGTTTTGGCCCGGCCTCCGTCCGAGCTGGGTAGAGAGGGGGAACGAGAAGGGGGGGGGGGGATAGGAGATTTAAAAAAAACTGTACTTCTGAATTTTAAGTGTCGGTAGAATAATTCTATGCATGGATAGATCTGTTATCCCCCACCAACCTCCCTGGTTCCTATTAGTAGGTTAGTTACTATTTCGGCATCCTCCGTGGTCGTTGAGGTGCCGGTGTCTGATGAGGGTAGCACATTTCTCAGGAAGTAGTTTTTAAGACGTTCCTTAATGTGTCCCAAAGTTCCATGTGAGGATCTTTCCCTGTTAAGATAGGATGCCTCCAAATTTTTAATATAGGAGATTGGGAGGTTCCAGGTTATCATCTGTTAGGACTTAGAACATTCTTTCGTTTCAATTCCCTGCCCTACCATGTTTAGGTTGATACTGGGAACATTCAGGTTTTGCAGTTCCCTGATGGTAAGTGTTTTCCCCATAGGATTTCCGCACCCTAAGTGTACTAGGGGTATGTTCTGCTCCCCTGTTCAAGTGGAGCCCAAACTTGACCCCCTATACTCCCCTCTGATGAGGGAGAACACTGTGCAGCCCTACAAGAGGTACTGCTGTAGGACTTACTAGCTGCCCCTCTGTGACCAGTCTCCATCTCATGGAGCCTGCCACTTACCTGCTCCAACAGCCGCTCCAGCTGGTCCCGATGCTCTCGGGCACCCAACCGGCTCAAATGCACATGATCACTGGCCATCGCGGCTGCTCCTGAAGCCGTTACTCCTGAGGCTGCTCCTGCTGCAGTTCCTGCAGCCACTCCATCCGGCTCCAATGCTCACGGGCACTGGCCGTCACCGCTGCTCCTGAAGCTGCTCCTGTTCCAGCTCCTGCAGCCAGCCCCGGATTGACTCTCGATGTTCCCCTCTGATGAGTGAGAAACTCTGTGCCGCCCCACAAGGAGTACTGTTGTGGGGCTTATTAGTTGCCCACTGTGGCTTTGCCACTTTGGAGTATTACCACTCTGCAGCCCCGCAAGGGGTACTGCTCCTGCAGCCGGTCCAACCGGCTCCAATGCTCTCGGGCACTGGCCGCTCCCGGCTGCTCTTTATCCTGCATGCTGCAGCCGCTACAACCGACCTCGGTGCTCACGGGCACCGGCCGCTCACGGCTGCTCGTCATGCTGCAGCTGCTCCAACCGACCCCGGTGCTCACGGGCACTGGTCGCTCGCGGCTGCTTAATTTCTCCTGCAGCCGGTCCAACCGGCTCCAATG
Source organism: Amblyraja radiata (assembly GCF_010909765.2). Lineage (NCBI taxonomy): Eukaryota > Metazoa > Chordata > Chondrichthyes > Rajiformes > Rajidae > Amblyraja > Amblyraja radiata. Next base: position 538,936 of record NW_022630166.1, read on the forward strand.
CTCTCGGGCACTGGCCGCTCCCGGCTGCTCTTTATGCTGCATGCTGCAGCCGCTACAACCGACCTCGGTGCTCACGGGCACCGGCCGTCACGGCTGCTGGTCATGCTGCAGTCGCTCCAACCGACCCCGGTGCTCACGGGCACTGGTCGCTCGCGGCTGCTTGCCATCTCCTCCAGCCGCTCAAACCGACCCCCATGCACACGGGCACTGGTCGCTCGCGGCTGCTCCTCTCCCGACCGGCCGGGGCCGGCGCGGGAGCGAAGTCGGGAGCGAAATCGGGCACAGCTGTTCCCATTACGGGAGATCAGCGTGCCGTTTGCTGCTGCTGCTGCCGGCTGCCCGCAATTCTGCAGGTTCTCCCCCGCCAGCTTTCTCGCTCCTTCCAGCGCCTCGGACCCATGTATAGGTCCGTGGGGCTGTAGCCCGAGTCGTCGGAAATGACTGCTCCAGAAATGCTGCACCGCTGTCGGCGTGCTCCTGGAGCTGACGTCGGCTCCGGCTCCCGTTTTAAGGGAGATAGCAGTGCCCCGGCCGTTGCTGGATGCCTGCAGTTCTGCAGACTCTCCCCAGCCAGTTCTCATCAGCCTTCTGTAGAAAGAAAAAAGGTAAGTAAAATAAACGACGTTCCCTCACCTTACTGTTGCAGGTTCAACCCCTGCCGTTTGGGAGGAACGTCCTTCCTCCAGCAATGACGAGTTCGAATGCGTGTAGCGTAATGACACGCATGCGTCGTAAGCGGGTTCTTCACGTAGTAACTCACGTGACACCGAAGTAAAATTTAGAATTTATTAGAGGACGGGTTATTGGAACCATGTATGTCCCCCTACAATACTCCGATCCTACCAGTCAGAAAGACCGACGGCACGTTTAGACTCGTACAGGACTTGAGGGAACTGAACAATGTGGTCCAAGCCCGACACCCGGTAATGCCTAACCCTTACACCATCATGGGACGGATACCCCCAAGCCACAAATGGTTTAATGCGGTAGATTTAAAGGATGCCTTCTGGAGCAGTCCGCTGGCAACAGAGAGTAGAGTCTTATTCGCCTTTGAGTGGGAAAACCTAAAAACCAGGCGAAAGCAACAACTCCGGTGGGCGGTGCTCCCTCAATGTTTTACAGAATCACCAAATTTATTCGGCCAAATTTTAGAGCAGGTATTGGAGGATTTCCCAGGACACGGGGAAACGCAACTATTACAGTATGTGGATGACCTCCTTTTGTCAGGAGGGAGAGAAGAGGAAGTAAGGGACGCCACAATAAGCCTGTTAAACTTCTTGGGAAGGAAGGGGTTAAGAGTGTTTCGTAACAAGCTTCAATTTGTGAAACAAGAGGTAAAATATCTGGGACATCTGATAAGTGGAGGAAAGAGATGAATAAACCCCGAAAGGATAGCTGGGATCACGGGAGTACCACTACCAAAGAATAAGAAAGAGATCCGAAAATTCCTGGGATTTATAGGATACTGTCGACTGTGGATAGATGATTACTCCAGACAAGTGAAATTCCTGTATGATAAATTGGGAGAAGAAAAAGACAAAGTTCAGTGGACCCCAGAACAGGAGTTGGAATTTGGGAAATTAAAGAGCAGTTTGATTACTGCTGCCGTGTTGGCTCTGCCCTCAGTAGAACAACCTTTCCACCTGTTTGTAAATTCAGACAAGGGGGTGGCACTAGGGGTACTCACCCAGAAAAGAGGGAGAAATCGACAGCCAGTGGCCTTCCTCTCGAAAATATTAAATCCAGTCTCCAGGGGATGGCCGGGATGCATACAAGCGGTAGCAGCTGCCGCAATATTGGTGGTAGAGAGTAGAAATTAACCTTTGGAGGCACTCTGGTTGTTTCTACACCACACACAGTAAGAACCATACTCACTCAGAAATCCAACAGATGGTTAACAGACTAGACTTTTAAAGTATGAGGCCATCCTGGTGGAGAAAGACGATTTGATGATAATTACGGATAAGAACCTTAACCCGTCCCAATTCCTGTATCCAGCAGAGAAACAGGGTGACAAGGAAGAGGGCCCAGTACACTGCTGTAGTGAAATCATAGATTTACAGACAAAAAGTAGAGAAGACTTAGAAGAGCAACCTCTGGCTGAGGGCAGCCGATGGTTTATAGATGGATCCTCCAGGTGCATAGATGGAAAAAGACATAGTGTGTACGGTATAGTGAACGGGGAAACGATGGAGGAAATTGAAAGCGGCAGGCTGCCTGGTAGTTGGTCAGCTCAATCTTGTGAATTATATGCATTAATGAGAGCTTTAGAATTATTGGAGGGGAAGGAAGGAACAGTATATACCGATTCAAAATACGCTTTTGGAGTAGTACACACCTTTGGGAAGATCTGGAAAGAGCGAGGAATGATAACAACTCGAGGTAAAGAATCAGCGCATGAGCAATTGGTAGTAGAGGCACTGGAAACCTTGCAAAAACCAGAACGAATAGCCATAGCACATGTGGCAGGGCATCAGAAGGGTAACACCCTGGAGGCCAGAGGAAATAGGGCGGTGGATGAGGTTGCAAAAAGAGCAGCCACAGAACAGATGGTAGAAATGAAGTCACTAATACCGTTAAGGGAACCAGAGGAAAAGATACCTATCTTTAGTGAGAAAGAACAGGAAAACATGAAAGAAATGGGGGCTCAGCGTACTTCAAATAGGAAATGGTGGACACCAAATGAAAAGCAGCTATTGAACAAGAAATAATGAGGGAGTTATTAGGGAGATTACATGGACAAAGCCATTGCGGAACACAAGCCCTCTGTGACACCCTCCTCAGAACCTACGCTTGCTGTGGGATGTTTACCATGGCCAAACAAGTCATAAGGGGCTGTGTAATATGTCAGCGAATTAATAAGGAAATCATGAGAGCAGTCCCAGGAGGAGGACAGCCATTAGCAGTTAGGCCCTTCCAAAGAATACAGATAGATTTTACCGAGCTGCCCCGGGCACAAACATGGAAGTACCTGTTAGTGGTAGTGGACCATTTCACCAGATGGGTAGAGGCATTCCCCACGGCAACTGCCACCTCACAGGCGGTAGCCAAGATATTATTAGAACAAATTATACCCAGATATGGGATTGTGGAAACAATAGACTCAGATAGAGGGACCCATTTTGCCTCCAAAACACATGAAATGATATGTGAAGCACTGGGAATAGAATGGAAATTGCATACACCATGGCATCCCCAGAGCTCAGGAAAGGTGGAAAGAATGAATGGCACCTTAAAGACCCAAATCACCAAGTTGATAGAGGAAACGAGACTCCCCTGGACTAAGTGCCTTCCGATAGCCCTGTTGAGAATCCGAACGGCACCTCGAAAAGACATAGGGATATCATCATATGAAATGTTATTCGGGCTCCCATACTTAGGGAAGATAGAAGGAGTCCCAACAATACAAGGGAACGATGTGTTCCTAAGGAACTATTTACTGGCAGTGTCCCAATCTCTTGCAGAACTAAAAATTAAAGGATTGCTGGCCCAGAGCCCACCACTGGACTTCCCGATTCACTCAGTCAAGGCTGGAGACTGGGTATTAATAAAAACGTGGAAAGAGGAAAAGCTACAACCTAAGTGGACTGGACCCTACCTGGTGTTACTAATCAGCGAGAAAGCAGTACGAACAAAAGAGAAAGGGTGGACACACGCAAGTCGAGTTAAGGGTCCTGTGGAGGCCCCACCAGACGATATCAGCCCGTGGACTGTGCGCAAAGGAGAGGAACCATTGACTTTAATATTTACCAAGAACCCGCAGGAAAAATGAAGATTTCGTGTTGGTGGGTCGTGTGTTGGGTGGTTACTCAATTTGTAAGTAATGTAACATGCATAAAAATCACAATACCACAGAATAGAAGGTCCACCACCATCCCATTTAATGTATGGAAAGGAAAATGGTGGTGCGGCTATAGAATGTATGTATGCACCCATCCCTGTAAAGATTGGCACGCGGTGTTTACTTCATCAAAATATGGGTGGCATCGGACCACCTATCAAACTGATAGGTGGAGAGTATATCAAAACCCGAACGAGAAATTGCCAGGACGCGTATATGTGAGCATACAGAGTGTCCAAATACAGGAACGTGGTAGGTATTGGATATGTGCAGATACAACAGGGAAGGACGCATGTCTGAAGTTTGAGATAGAAGTAAAGTGAGATGGGAAGATGGTAAGATACGAGGATAGGGGAGAGGTGTTCAAGATGGATGACAGTCAGAATAGGGATCCCGGGGCAACACCAGCACCACCAGTAGTCAGCAATGTCACCAGGGAAAATGAGTCTAAGGATCTGAAGATAATGATAGTAGCAGGAGAAACAGGATTAAGGCAGTTATATAAGAAAGGAATACCAACAGGGGGAAAAGGAGCCAACACCTGGCTTGCCTGGATGATGTACACAGCCAGAAGTATGCAACGAACCAATTGTTACGTCTGCGCTGGAGCTAGGCCTCAGCTGGTCCCAGTACCATTTCCCCTGAATTGGGATAGAACACCTAGGGCTATGACATGTATACTACAGCTATTCACGAATCCCCTCTTACCAAAGAATGTGATATGCCAGAGTTATCATTACCTATTTCCGGCCAGCAACAACAATACGAAGGGCCGAAGGGAAGACCCTCGACCTTCTCCATTTACCATTCCTTTTGGGGAGGAGGGGTTTGAGTGCTATACAAGAAATAACCCAGAGGGACAGGACATGGGGGAGGTGCTCAACTGCAATAAGACGTGTAATATAACGGCTGAGGAACAGGGGCCGCTGTTCAATAGCTCCTGGCTGAGAAAGCAGATAGTCAGTAGAGCCGATGTCTGGTGGTGGTGCGGGGCGAATACCCTGTGGCCCCGGTTAACGGGAACCTGTACCCTCATACAACTGATGATGCCCTTCACCACAGCAGTAGAACATGCTGTAGAACTCAATAAAGGAAGCTGACGGCAAAAGAGAAAGGTGAGAGGATCATTCGACACACACATCTATATAGATGCGATAGGGGTGCCAAGAGGGGTACCCGTAAATTTAAAGCCAGAAATCAGATAGCTGCGGGCTTTGAGTCCATACTCTTCTGGTGGTCCACAATTAATAAAAATGTGGACTGGATCAACTACTTATACTACAATCAACAACGCTTTATAAATTACACTCGAGATGCAGTTGAAGGATTAGCGGAACAACTGACAGCTACCAGCCAAATGGCCTGGCAAAATCGCATGGCCTTGGACATGCTACTGGCTGAGAAGGGAGGGGTGTGTGTAATGTTTGGCGAACAATGTTGCACATTCATCCCCAACAACACTGCTCCGGATGGATCAGTGTCAAGAGCCCTAGCAGGTCTCACCTCTCTGTCTATCGAATTGGCTGAGAACTCTGGAGTAGACACCTCCTGGACCGGGTTTCTAGACTCCTGGTTTGGGAAATGGAAGCACATCTTTACATCAGCCCCAACATCAGTGATAGTCATGGTGGGGTTACTGTGTTTGTTCGGATGTTGTATCATTCCCTGCGTACGGGGATTGGCTCAGCGATTGATAGAAACAGCCCTGACAAAGAACAGTGCTGCCACCATGATGGCCTTCAGAACACAGTATGACCAACGAGAGGAGGATAGGGAGGTGAAGAATCTGCTGCTATCATTAGAAAAGATAGTGTAAATCAAGGGTGCGTAGCAAAAAAGAAAAGTGGATTGTGAGGTAAGAGTTAATAGACATGGTTGATTGAAACTAGGGATAGAAATATATAACTTAGAAAGAAATAAGATGTCAGCAGAAGCCAGACTGATAGTAGAATAGAAAGTAACGATATAAAGAACAGAGAGAAATTCTAGATAAAAAGTAGCAATAGAAATACTTCAGCAGGAGATAGAAGAGATTTAGAACAAAGGGGAGAGGGACACGAAGTCACACTCAACTACGCATGCTTGATGAGATTCCATGAATATGTACTCACACCCACTATGACAAGATGCCTAATTTAAATGCACATGCGATGCATGATAGAGGAGGTGCCTTTGACGTTGGGTGGGCGTTCCACGGCGTTCTCGTGGGAATCTGGGCTTTATGTTATGATTGGAAGAAGCTCAATGGGGAGAGATGAGAATGTGATAATAATGAAAAGAAATGTATAAAGATAGAAGACATCCCGATCCTCGGTGTGCCTCTAGGGGACATCAGTGGAGAGGCACCTATTCTGCAGAATATGAAATTAATAAAAACACTTCTTTGTCTGAATTTGTCTCAAGAGCATTTGTGATTTTTGAATCTCACACTCCTATCTTTATCAGCATTGACTCTGTCTCTCTCTCTTCCGCTTCCCTTCGTCTATACAGAGACTATGGTTTATACCTTTCAGAAGCTCATGGATTTGATTTACCCCTTCATGTATTCACTTGGTTATTAAACACAATACTTTACTGCCTTCAATAGACACAAAGTACTGGAGTAACTCAGCGGGTCAGGCAGCATCTCTGTGGAGAACGTGAACAGGAGCAATGTGCTGGAATAACTCAGCGGGACAGGCAGCAACTCTAGAGGGAAGGAATGGGTGATGTTTTGTGTCGAAAACTTTCTTCAGACTGAGATTCAGGGGAGGAGTTTAAGAAAGAACTGGAGATGTAGGAAACATCGAATGTAGACAAAAGTGCTGGAGAAATTCAGCGGGTGAGGCTGCATCTATGGAGAAGAAGGAATAGGCGACGCTTCGGGTCGAGCCCCTTCTTCAGACCGAATTGGCGGGGGGGGGGGGCGGGACAAAGAAAGAAGAGGCAGAGACAGTGGGCTGTGGGAGAGCTGGGAAGGGGAGGGGAAGGAGGGAGAAAGCAGGGACTGCCTGAAATTGGAGGTCAATATTCATACTGCTGGGGTGTAAACTACCCAAGCGAACTATGAGGCGCTGCTCCTCCAATTTACGCTGGGCCTCACTCTGGCCATGGAGCAGGCCCAAGACAGAAAGGTCGAATTCGGAACACTCCTTGTTCGAGGCGTACCGTAGCCCTATCCCCGAACGCTACCTCCGCTACATTGGTAACTGCATTGGTACTACCTCCTGCACCCATGCAGAACTCACTGACCAACCATTTCACCACTAACTTCCATCCGGCACTCAAAGTCACCTGGACCATTTCCGACATCTCCCCATTGTTTCTAGACAACTTAGGTTACATAAATTAGTTTAATTTAGTTTACATTAATTTAGTTCAGTTTAGTTTAATTTAGTTTAGTTTAATTTAGATTAATTTAATTTAGTTTAATTTTCATTAATTGAGTTTAGTTCAGTTTAGTTCAACTTAGGTTAGTTGAGTTTATTGTCACGTGTACCGAGGTACAGTGAAAAGCTTATTTGTTGCGTGGTAACCAGTCAGCAGAACGAATAAACATGATTACAATCGAGCCGTCCACAGTGTACAAATACAGGATGAATGGAATAACGTTTAGTGCAAGGTAAAGCGATTAAAGATAGTCCGAGGGTCTCCAATGGGGTAGATGGGAGGTCAGGATTGTTACCTAGTCGGTGAGAGGACGGTTCAGCTGAGTTACCTGATATCAGCCGGGATGATGAAGTAAAGTTGGATTAAAGCTTGGAATTTAGTACAATCTATCTCCACAGATTATGAACCCCTGGATATGTTACATGCCTTTCTCCAAGTTAAATTAAAATAAGGTCAGAGAACTTCCGGGTTGAACATGGGTTGAACAGCTATGTGTGAGCGTGGCTCCCGATTACTGCTCAAGTCTACTCGTTTATCTTTGCTATATTTTGGAGATAACCCACTATTAAACACTATGAAGGACTCAATGCAGTATTAAGCATCTGAATCAGTAAGTAAAATGAGCCGTCGAACTAAAACCGGGGGAAAAGACAGTGAAACCTCAAGCAAGAATGATGCTGCTTTGGCACCGCTCCAGGAAGCTGGTCTTGAACTACCAGAGGATTTGGAGAGGCTTCGTTCAGCACTCCTTGCTGATATGACACAAGCAATTAACTCTGTCCTAAAAAGACAACTTGAAGTGGCTTTGTCGCCGGTGTACACCAGTCTGGAGCAAGTTAAATCCTATCACGAATTGCATGATGAACGCATTCGCGAGGTTGATCATGGCCTGAATAACCACAGTGACAGACTGGCGAGCGCCGAAACTGCTATAGCTACATTACAGAGTGAAAACACACTCTTGAAAATGAAGTTAGATGACCTCGAGAACCGGTCGCGGAGATCCAACCTAAGGGTGGTCGAGATTCCTGAAAAGATGGAAGGCTCGGACCCTGTTAAATGTATAACTGAATTTGTTGAAGAAGTGCTGGGGGCGGAGTTCTTCCCAAGACCTCTTATGCTTTCGCGCGCCCACCGAATTGGACCTACACCAACAGATTTCCCGAATATCAAGCCATCTAAGCCAAGAGTGTTCCTTCCAGGATAAACATCGTATCATCACCAAACGGAGGTAGGAGCTGTTCTTCCGAGGGCACCGGGTGTTTTTTTATGAAGACTTCAGCGTGGACCTGGGGAGAAAACGTGCAACTTTTAGGGAAATAAAATCCCTGCTTTACAATAAAGGGGTTCGGTTTGGCCTCCAGTATCCTGCCCAGCTCCAGGTCACTCATGAAGGTAAACAGCACTATTTCAATACACCAGAGACTGCCAAAAAGTTTTACTACTCGCGCTGAGGAGGTGACAGCGTTGAAGAACAATAACCGTTTAGGATATCCATGCGGTATTGGCACGGCCTCCTGCGGCGGTAATCTTTCGAAGATTTGTTTATTCTTCAGTTTAATTTATGGAATTCGACTGAGCTGAACTGCTATGCTACATATTTTGGGAAATGAGTCGAGGACTTTTAGCCAGCAAAATGTAAATGTCTATGATTACTCTTTGGGATACAATTTTCACTTCCTTCTTTCTCGTAATGCTTTGCTTGTCCGGGGTTATCTTTAGCCTATATATCTTAAAAGTAGAATTAATGACTGTACAACTTTCAAAGAAGGGAGCCACCCACAATTGGATGAACATTTTTAGTTAGGGAACACTTCGGAAGTGTTTTGTTTTGTAATACCTGCGATCATCCTCAGTCGGGGAAGAAGTTCTAGGTTTTTGGGGGTTACATTTTTTGTTGTTATTATAAGGGGATGAATGAAAGGTTTTGGGGTAATGGCAGCTCATTCTTTGATTGTTACAAATGCACTCGACTTTCTTATTTTTTTGCTTTTTTTCTTTTCTCTTTTTTTTTTTTTTTCCCCCCCCGATTGTTGGCTCTCACATGCAGCCTTCGCGTGGTTTTTGATGGCAGACGCTGTATGTATTTTTTGAATCATATTTTGAAATATGGCTAATGGTGATATTGATGGAGGCAATCCTCTGAGGTTTATATCTTGTAATGTAAAGGGGCTTAATGGTCCGGTTAAAAGAGCTAAAGTTTTTTCTCACCTAAAACAACTAAAAACAGATATACTACTTTTACAAGAGACTCAGTTAAGACTGCAAGATCATAATAGACTGCGTAAAACGTGTGTTAGTCAGACTTTTCACTCCAGATTTAATAGTAGTCCAGGGGTGTAGCAATATTAATCAACAAAATAATACAGTTTACACCGTCTGACGTAGTCAGTGACCCTAATGGCCGGTTTATTATAATTTCCAGGTGTCTTTTTCAAAAACCTGTCGTTTTTGTGAATGTTTATGCCCCTAATTGGGATAATGTTCACTTTGCAAATATGGTTCTGTCATTAATACCCGATCTGAACGCGCACCAGCTATTTTTTTCGGGAGACCTGAACTGTGCTATTAATCCACTGCTTGATAGGTCTAGTTCTAAGGGGACACCTTCTGGTATGGCAAAGACCTTCTCACTGTTTATGCAACAAAATGGTTATGTGGACCCCTGGAGATTTCTGAACCCAACTGCTAGACAATTCTCTTTTTTTCTCATGTTCACCAATCTTTTTACAGAATAGGCTATGTTTTTTTAGACAGCCCCTTCATTCCTAGGGTTAAGAAAATTGAATATACTGCTATAGTAATATCAGATAACTCACCTGTGATACTGGACATAGGCTTTCCTTTAAATATTAAAGAACGACCGCTTTGGAAACTCAACCCCCTTTTGCTTTCCAATGAAACCTTTTGCAGTTTTGTATCAGCTAACATAGACACATTCCTCGAAATTAATAAAACTGAGTCCGTATTCTGCTCTTTAATTTGGGAATCTTTAAAAGCCTACTTAAGAGGTCAAATCATATCTGATACTTCATACGCCAATAGAGAACGCACAAAGGAAATGGAAACCCTGTTAAAATCCATCTTAACCCTGTATAGGCAATATTCTGAAGCACCCACCACCCAATTATACAAAAGCTGTGCTGATTTACAAACGAAATTCAATATTTTATCAACTAATCAACAGACCAACTAATTCTCCGGACTCGTCGTCTTTATTATGAATATGGTGATAAGGCGAGCCGGCTTATGGCTCATCAACTGAAACGTCAATCCGCGTCACGGCGTATTCCTCAGATAAGAGACATACACCAAGACATAACAAGAAATCCAAAAAAAATAAACAATACTTTCACAGCCTTTTATTCTTCTCTTTACACCTCAGAATTCCCCTTGGATACTATGAATATGGAAACTTTCTTAGACGATTTGGAAATACCCACTCTGGAATTAGAAGACGCAGACAATCTAGACCAACCCCTTGGGCAGGAAGAGATTAATAATGCCATTAAGGCGATGCAGAGTGGTAAAACCCCGGGCCCTGACGGCTACCCATCCGCATTTTATAAGAAATTTAAGGATAAGCTCACACCTGTTCTTTTAGAAAATGTTCATGAATCTTTGCAAAAAGGTTCATTACCACCCACTCTTTCACAGGCTTCTATTTCACTTCTTCTTAAAAAAGACAAGGATCCGACTCAATGTGGATCATACCGCCCCATCTCACCTTTGAACGTAAATGTAAAAATGTTGGCGAAGGCGCTGGCTTGCCGTTTAGAATGCCAACTTCACAAAATAATCTCAGAAGATCAAACAGGTTTCATTAAAAATCGTAATTCCTTTTCTAATATCCACCGATTGGCCAGTGTGGTCTATTCGCCCAGTGCTTCTCCGCGCCTAGACGCTGTTATCTCTTTGGACGCGGAGAAGGCATTCGATCGAGTGGAGTGGTCATATTTCTTCAGAGTCTTGGAGAGATTTGGATATGGCAAAAAATGTGTAGCCTGGGTTAAGCTATTATATCATTCACCCTTAGCATGTGTACAGAAAAATTATTTGCGATCTGATTATTTTCAATTAACACGTGGCACTCGTCAAGGCTGCCCATTGTCTCCGCTTATTTTTGCGATTGCAATTGAGCCCCTCTCTATTACACTTAGGTCAACTACATTATTCCAGGGCATTAGGAGAGGAAACAGGGAACATCGTGTGTCTCTATATGCCGACGACCTTCTTCTTTATGTGAGTGACCCTACAGCCAGTGGCCCTGCAATTGTGTCCTTGTTGGATCAGTTTGGGACTTTTTCCGGCTATAAATTAAACCTCCAAAAAAGCAAATGCTATCCCTTCAACCTAGCCCTACAGATCCAACAGGAAACCCTGCCCTTTCCCATATCTCAAGAAGGTGTTGTATATTTAGGAATACACATTACCCGCTTTTTCACATCCGTGTTTGCAGCTAACTACATGCCTCAAGTTAGCCAAATGAAGGCTGACTTTGAGAGATGACGTAGTCTGCCACTCACTATGGCTGGGAGAGTGCAGTCAATGAAGATGACTGTACTTCCCAGATTTCTTTACTTCTTCCAATGTTTGCTGGTTTTCCTAACCAAGTCATTTTTTTAACTCAGTTAACCAATCTATAACCTCCTTTATATGGGGTAACAAGGTTCAAAGGGTCAATAAGTGCACTCTGCAAAGAGGTCGTGAAGTAGGTGGACTGGGCCTTCCTAGCTTTATTAATTATTACTGGGCATCCAATATCCAAAAGGTATTATTCTGGCTCCACCGACCAGATACAGACTGGTGTTTACTTGAATCACAATCCTGTTACTCCTCGTCTCTCCCAGCTTTAGTATATTCCTCCCTTCCATTGAAACCCTCTAGATTTACATCCAACCTTGTCGTACTATCCACCATCAACATTTTAACCAATTTCGTTGCCATTATTAGCTTACATCAGCTTCAGTTCTGGGTCTCATTCATAGTAACCATTTATGCCCCCCCCCCCCCTCTACACTTGATTCAACCTTTCGACAGTGGGGTTGGAATGGTCTTATGTGCATTAAGGATTTATACACTAACGACACATTTGATAGTTTCGACAACCTACAGAAAAAACATGGCCTCCCACATAATCATGTCTTTAAATATGTTCAGGTCCGCCACTTTGTCAGGAAAAAAATTCCTTATTTTCCTGATCTCCCTCCTGTCACAGTTTTGGATAAACTCACTCTTACCTTTGCAAATAAAGGACTGATCTCTGCAGTATATTCTCACTTGGTGGATTTAGGAGATCAAAACCTGAACAAAGTTAAAGCTAGGTGGGAAGACGACCTTGGTATGGATCTATCTGAGGAATGCTGGACAGAAGTGCTGAAAAAAGTCCACTCCTCGTCATCATGTGCTAGATTGGGGCTCATACAATTTAAAGTTTTACACAGGGTTCATTTAACCAAAGCCAGGCTTGCTAACATATATCCAGGGACGGACGCTGGCTGTGACAGGTGCTCGTTCTCTCCAGCCAATCTAGCTCATGCATTCTGGTCTTGCCCCAAACTTGTTAACTACTTGGCAGTGGATTTTAAAACCATCAGTGAAGTCCTTGGGATGACAGTGAGACCTTGCCCCCTTGTTGCTGTATTTGGTGTAACAGATAAAACCTTGGGTTTCAATACAACCCAGTCTGATATCATTACATTTACATCACTTTTGACCCGTAGGAGAATCTTGCTGGTCTGGAAATCTACCACTAATCCATCTGCCGCTGCTTGGCTGGAAGACGTCATGTTTTTTTAAGGCTAGAAAAGATTAAATTCACATTGAGGGGGTCTGTGAAAAAGTTTTATTTGAAATAGGTACCCTTTTTATCATGCTTTGAGGGTCAAAAGGATCTACCTATTGACTGAGGGCACTTGACAGTAAGTGGGGATCCGCCTTGATTCTGTTTTGTTACTTTATTATTGTTAAAAAAGTGCATTTGATTTTGTGATATATTTGGATTGTGAAAAAATAAGCTGCCAAGGGGTGTTTAGGGAGGATGGGTTAGGGTTATTTTGTTTATATTATTATTATTATTATTTATAAAAAACAAAATGGAGGAAAATGTAATGCCATACGTCAGATGTACTGTGATTCTTTTTCCTCCAATAAAAAACTATTAATTAAAACAAAATAATAAGATCAGAGGCTAAATATTTCCCAATCTTCCCTATCTCTTTCATCTTGTGGTGAGGAGGGAGCGCCGCACTGCGGGAGGGAGGGAGTTTGGGTCGAAGGTTGGGAGGGAGGGTCAGTGAGGAGGGAGCATCGCACTGCGGGAGGGAGGGTTTAGATCCATGAATCACTTGTTATTCACTAAACTCCTTCCTCCTTTTCTCCCTTCCTCAGCTGTCTGTGGGGACGGATGCAGTGAGAAACAAATGTTTCTGTACCAGCCTCGAAAATTAGCAGTAAGATTCACACTTGTACCAGTTATCAAACCTACCCGGCCCCTACACCCCCTCTCCCGTCTCTGTAACCACCTCACCCCACTGACCCCAACACCCCTCCCAGTCTCTCTAAACCAACCCCCCCCCCTGACCCCAACACCCCTCCCAGACTCTGTAACCCCCCCCCCTCTGACCCCAACACCCCTCCTGTAACACCCCTCTGTAACACCTTCATCTCCGGATCCTACTCAAACGCCTGACCGATGAAGGCCAATGTGCCAAAGCCTTCTTGACCACCTTATCTACCTGTGTGGCCACTTTCAGTGAACTCTGTACCTGTTCCCCTTGATCCCTCTGCTCTACAACACTACCCATAACCCTACCATTCACTGTGTAGGTCCTGCCCATGTTAGACTTCCCAAAATAAAACACTGTATCGAGTCCAACAGTTCGTGGTCAAACAGTTACTTTATTTGGTGAGATAAGTTAGACATCCATGTGCGTTGGGACCCTCTAACATATTGAGTCATTGCTGCTGCTGCTGAGCGAGGGTCTTGACTTGAGCTCAGCTGCCTGTAGACTGGTGATCTCAAGGTAAGATCAGTTGATGCAGCAGGACACTCGCCTTAACCCATGACGTTACGTGACAGTTGTCGTGGGGCCGAATGGACAGACCACTGACGAGGGCTCGATTGTAAGTGATCTGACCATCAGGTGATGCCCCAGAAGACAAGGATTGAAAACGACAGATCAACGAAACGCGGCAGCCAAAAGTCGTAAACCCACAGGCAAAAAGGGATAGAGCGCGCTCATCTTCTACCGGAAGTAACGATGTTACAACATTTTGAGATTTAATGAATCAAGTCTGCAATTTATCCCATCAGATAAAGCACAAAAATGTTTCATTTGACACATAATTCACTTTCATATCTTCAGTATTTAAAAAAGTTATTGCCATTTTCATACTCGGAAATCAGCATCTTGTTCCCAATTGATTTCCCATTGACTTAATACAAAAGTTGTGATCGAGGACAGTGAAATGGCCATAACTTTATTAATAATTAAGAGAACTGAAATAAATGTTCAGTTATTATAGATTGAAGCATTCTGAAACAAATATGAAACAATCTTACTTGGATGACCTGAAATTAAAGCATATAATTACTTAGTTACCCAAAAGTAGCTAATTCCAAAATTCAATTACTAGATCTAAACATCTATCCATTTCTTAAGAAAAGATTAACATTTTTAAATAGCCTAAGTGTCCAAAAACATTCACAAATTATTCACAATAAAGCATGATTTTTAAATCTAATTGACATTATTTATAGGTCAAATGGAAGGAATTTAGTGTTCAATTGCTGTAAATCAGCGGCCATTTAAATCAGCTTTCGAGTGGGATCCTGTGGAACTCTGTGGAACGCGTTGGTTTGGAACGTTCCCATTGCGGTGAATTTGTACCCCCAAATGCCCAGAAAAATACTGCGGGATTTAATGGGGCCACAAATTAGCTACTCGCAACATAAAACTTTGTATAAAGGGATCTTAAGAAGCGATTTTTAATGTAAAAATAAAAAACTCACCTTCCGTTGTCCCCTGTATGAGATCCGTCCCGTTGCCGGCGGTCGCGGGTTTAGTGAATCATTTTTAACCTGCTATAACAATTAAATTAACCGTTTAAGTTTAAAAATAGCTCCAGCGAATGAACCTCGAAGCGGTTTTTCGACAGCAACTGAGTAGGCTGAACAACCTCGATTTGAATAGCCTAGGGAAAATCGCGTTTTAAACCCGCCCCCTCTCAACGGCACCAAAATCGCACACACGGGCTTGGACAGATCTGAAGCGGCGCAGAAGGTAGGTTTTGCAACATACCGGCCGGAAGGTGCGCACGCATGGTCGACAGCGGCTTCTGCTGTGGGTCGGGGGCATCCCGGCTGTGGGTCGGGATGGTGGGGCCCGCGGGCGCTGCCAGTGCTCCGGCTGTGGGTCGGGACGGTGGGGCCCGCGGGCGCAGCCAGTGCTCCGGCTGTGGGTCGGGACGGTGGGGCCCGCGGGCGCAGCCAGTGCTCCGGCTGTTGGTCGGGACGGTGAGGCCCGCGGGTGCAGCCAGTACTCCGGCTGTGGGTCGGGACGGTGGGGCCCGCGGGTGCAGCCAGTGCTCCGGCTGTGGGTCGGGACGGTGGGGCCCGCGGGTGCCGCCAGTGCTCCGGCTGCGGGTCGGCACGTGGGGTCCGCGGGTGCTCTCGACCATCCCGGCCGTATGACGAGGATTGCAAGGAGACCAATGCAAAAGCCGCAGGATGGACGAGACACAGTCGCTTCTCATCAAGCGGCAGGGGATCGTGTCCCGAGAAATACTACACACAGCAACGGCTGGGAGACGTCAGCAACAATGCAATCCAAAGAAAACACAACAAATGAATAAGAATAAACTAACAGCTAAATTCGGCGAGGTCATTAAAGTGTAAAAGGTAAAAAGAGAAAAAAAAACTACAGTGAGCAAACAAGTCCAAAGTGGTAGGAAACTAAAAGTTCAAATTGTCCAATATCTGATGAGAAGCTGTGCTGGATGCTGGAACATTGGAGGTTGCAGTGGCATCATCCGACCTGAAGTGGAGGTGTTGACGGAGTTCAGACTGCAGACACTATCCCCCCCCCCCCCTGAGGTGGCGCTGTTGGCGACGATCAGACTGCAGATACGTCCAACGATCTTAGAGCAGAGCAAGATGGATTACTCTCACGCAAACGTGTAGTACGCTCATGGGCGGATTCATGGGTAATTATAGGACCCATTTTCGCGACCAGTCCCCGCCATCTTGTTCCGCCATGTTGCTTCCGGCCAAAGATCGTATATTTGTTTCCGCAGCGGGGAGAGGGAGTGTGGGGCCCGGGGCCTGGGGGAGAGGGACGGCAGGACCCGGGGAGAGGGACGGCGGGGCCTGGGGCAGCGGGGAGAGGGAGTGCGCGGCCCGGGGCAGCGGAGAGAGGGAGTGCGCGGCCCGAGGCAGCGGGGAGAGGGAGTGTGGGGCCCGGGGCCTGGGGAGAGGGACGGCAGGACCCGGGGAGAGGGACGGCGGGGCCCGGGGAGAGGGACGGCGGGGCCCGGCGCAGCGGGGAGAGGGAGAGCGCGGCCCGGGGCAGCGGAGAGAGGGAGTGCGCGGCCCGAGGCAGCGGGGAGAGGGAGTGCGCGGCCCGGGGCAGCGGGGAGAGGGAGTGCGCGGCCCGGGGAGAGGGAGTGTGCGGCCCGGGGCAGCGGGTAGAGGAGGTGCGTGGCCCGGGGAGAGGGAGTGCGCGGCTCGGGGCAGCGGGGACAGGGGGTGAGCGGCCCGGGCAGCGGGGAGAGGGAATGAGCGGCCCGGGGCAGCGGGGAGAGGGAGTGAGCGGCCCGGTGCAGCGGGTAGAGGGATTGAGCGGCCCGGGGAGAGGGGATGCGCGGCCCGGGGCAGTGGGGAGAGGGGGTGCGCGACCCGGTGCAGCGGGGAGTGGGGGTGCGCGGCCCGGGGCAGCGGGGAGAGTGGCATAGGAGGGGGGAGACATTGTAGTGTGGGGGGAGGCGAGGGAGTGCCGGGGGGGGGGGGGGGTGGTGGGGGGGTGGGGATAAGGCCTAGTGTGTGTGAAGTTGCGGGGAGGTTTACAATGTTTCTTATTTAATGTCCCTTGTCTAGTCTGAAATAAAGTTCATCATTGGATCAGAAGAAATATAATTGTGTGTGTTATATGATTATATACATTTATATCACATTCATGTATGTGTGTTTATAAACATTTTATTCTTTAACAAGAATTAACAGAATTATGAACTTACAGAATTATGAATCTAACCCTATATCACAGACAAAAACTTCCCCCGCAATGTCAATTACCCTGCGAGTCGGGTCGGTTCAGGTTACTACAAAACCAACTCAAACACTGCTTGTGAGCCATTTAAAAATAAATTATTTAAAAAACATTAAAAAAGACAATTACAGAGTCAAATTTTATTCTTGACAAGAAGTATGAACTGACATAATTATGAATCTAACCCTATATCACACACACACAAACTGTTGCTCCGCAACATTGATTACACTGCGAGTCGGGTCGGGTCAGGTAGGCTCCGGTTACTAAAATGGGCGGTGGGAAATGCCCAGGATCCCCCCCCCTCCGTAGCGTACTACACTTTAGCCCATTGTATTTCACAGGAGTGGCCTATCTTGCTCTGCTACAAGATCTTTGGATACGTCATCGGAATCTGTGGAATTGTCTGCCTCAGACCAATTATCTGGATGCCTTCAAGAGAGAGTTAGATATAGCTCTTAAAGATAGCAGAGTCAATGGATATGGGGAGAAGGCAGGAACGGGGTATTTCCCTCTCGACCCATTCTCCTGCATTCTCCCCATAACTAGGAATGTTATAAATAGTAATAAACACCATAGTAATAAATAGTAATAAACACCAAAACTGCCTTGACATTTCAAAAATCTGATATTCTCAAGAACAGCCCCTCTACCTATGTCTGTGCCCCTCCCTCCATGTCTCTGCCCCTCTCACAGTCTCTGCCCCTCCCTCTCTCTGTGCCTCTTCAAAGGTATCAAAGGTATCACAGGTATTTTATTGGTCACATTCACATACACCGAGGTGTAATGAAGTGAAATGCCTTTTGCCATTTTGCAGCACACAAAGAAAGAATACAGACATAACACCAATGAGAGTCTTAAACACAAAAAACATCCCCACACAATGGCTCCCACCATGATGGAAGGCACAACGTCCAGTCCCCAACCTCTTCCCCTTCTCTCTGTCTCTGCCCCTCTGTCTCTGCCCTCTCTCGGTCTCTGCCCCTCTCTCTGTCTCTCTCCCCTCTCTCTGTCTCTCTCCCCTCTGTTTCTGCCCTCTCTCTCTCTCTCTCTCTCTCCTCTCTCTCTCTCCTCTCTCTGTCTCCTTCTCTCTCTCTCCCTCTCTCTCGTCTCTCTCTCTCTCTCCTCGTCTCTCTCTCTCCTCTCCATCTCTCTCCTCTATCTCTCTCTCTCTCTCTCCTCCTCTTCTCTCGTCAGGTCATCCTCTCTCTCATCTCTCTCTCTCTCTCGTCTCTCCTCTCTCTCTCTCTCTCTCTCTCTCTCTCTCTCTCTGCCCTCTCTCACTGTCTCTGCCCCCTCACTCTTTATCTGCCCTCTCAACGTCACTGCACGCTCTCACTGTCTCTACCCTTTCTCTATCTGTCTGCTCTCTCTCTGTCTCTGCCCTTTCTCTCTGCCCCTCTCCCTCTTTGACCGACCCTCCCACTCTGTTCCCCATTCCCTTTGCCCCCTCATTTTCTGCCCGCCCTCTATGCACCCCCTCCCACTCTGCCCACCTCCCTCTCAATCCCCCTCACTGCTCTAACTCCCTCTCCGCCCCTCCCTCGCTGTCTCCTTTTCTCTGCCACTTCCGTCTCCGCCCCGTCCCTCTCTGCCACCTCCCTCTCTGCCCCTCGCACTCTTCCCCACTCCCTCGATGCCTCCCACCCTCTTTGCCCCCACTCACTCCCCTCCATCTCTGCCACTCTTCCCTGACTGCCCCCCCCCTCTGACCCCATCCATCAGCCCCCTCCCTCTCTGCCCACTTCTTCCCTGCCCCCTCCCTCTACCTCCCTCCCTCTCTGCCCCTTCCTCTCTACCCCCTCCCTCTCTGCCCCCGCTCCCTCTATGCCCCAGTATCCCTCTCTGCCCCCGCCTCCCATTCTGCCCACGCTGCCCCCTCCTTCTCTGATCCCCTCCTTCTCTGCCCCAATCCTTATCTGCCCCCCTCCCTCTCTGCCACCTCCCTCTGCCCCCTTCCTCTCAACCTCGTTCTGCACCCCCTTCCTCTTTGCCCACCCCTCCCTCTCTGGCCCCCCTATCTGTGACTCTTCATTCTCTGCCCCTTCCCTTTCTGGCCCCTCCCTCTATCGCCCTACCCCCTCTCAGGCCCCTCCCGCTCTGCCCCTCTCTCTCAGCCCCCTCCCTCTTTGCTCACCCCTCTCTCTCTGGGGAGTGGTGAATATTGTGAGATATGCGTGACTGGTGGTGTATTGCGTTCGGGAACCATCCCCTGTGACGCTGCGCCCACCCCCTCCCCAACATTAGCCCCCTCCCTCTCTACACCCTCCCCCCTCCCTCCCTCTCCCTCTCTATCCGCCCCAGCGCATTTTGGGGGCTATGCTTGAGTGGATAGGGGGGGTGATGGGGTAAAAGAGCGAATGGATAATATTAAGTGGGGAGGGGGGA
This sequence comes from Amblyraja radiata, assembly GCF_010909765.2. Classification (NCBI taxonomy): domain Eukaryota; kingdom Metazoa; phylum Chordata; class Chondrichthyes; order Rajiformes; family Rajidae; genus Amblyraja; species Amblyraja radiata. The sequence continues at coordinate 558,802 of NW_022630166.1, forward strand.
TTAGTGTGTGTGCGCGTTGAGGGGCCGGGACCCAACGGTCCCCCCTTGGTCTAGTAAAATATAAAATTGAGAATGTAAAAGGACAAAGGAAGTAAATCAGTTGAAAGCTTGAGTAAAATGTGTTTAGCTTCCGTTTAAAAATATCAATTGAGTGGGCGTCTCTCATAGCTCTGGGTCGTGTATTCCACATTTAGGGGGCGTAATTGAAAACGGCTGCTCCACCAATGTTATTATTGCTGCGGCATTGAGTGTCAAACAGGCCGGCATCAGAAGAGCTGAGCGCTCGAGTAGGGGATTAGGGAAGGAGGGACATTGTAAAATATGCTGCACCTAAACCATTTAGGGCTTTATAGACAAGATGGAGGACTTTATAGTCAATCCTGGATCTCACAGTGAGCCAATGAAGGGAGTACAAGACGTTGGTGAGCAGCATTTGGATTACTGTATTCAGTTGTGGTCACCCAGTTCTATCAAGCTTGCCACTAAGCTGTAACGAGTGCAGATCATGCTGCCCGGACTTGAAGGCGTGAGCTATAGGCAGAGGTAGGGCAGTCTAGGAATGTATTCCATGAAACGCAAGTGGCTGAGCGGTGATCTTACAGAGGTGTATACAATTACAAGAGGATAAGATGAATGCCAATTCGTTTATCGCAGGGGAAACAACAACCTGAAGATGTAGGTTTAAGGTGAGCGAGGAACCTGATGGCGACATTTCCATACAGAGGGTGGTGTTTCTTTGGAACGAGTTGAGAGAGTATACAGTTGAGGCAGGCACTATAAGAACATTCTAGGTACAGTGTGATGGGAACAAGGATAGGCATGGTTTTGGGGGGAGGAGGATATGGGACAAACGTGAGCATGGGGGACTTGTTTGGCATGGGGATGTTGGGCAGATTGGCCTGTTTCCTTGTTGTGTGACTACAATTATATAGCAATGACACGCATGGACTGTTCAGTCCTTCCGTTTAACATAATCCACCTGCTCTCTTCAGACAAGAATTACTTCACCGTGTAAACTTGACTGAATTCCGATCTGTCCTTGTAACAGACACGGACTGTCGACCTGGCAGAGTTTTCCTGTTCCTCACTCAAGGGAAGCTGTTCGATTTGCTCAACACTAACATTTTCGCAGTTCTAACTGTGGAACGAACTGCAGTGAATTAGGCAGTAGGAGATAGGAGATTGTGGGGACAGGGGACGGCAGGGGGGGGGGGGTGGCTCGGCTCATGCATTCGAGACATTGTCGCCAGTCACGAGGCCAGTTTCTTCGCCGGTATCGAAGGGATGAAATTTAAAACGACAATTTCATAAATCACAGATTCTCCACATAGATCAATCCCAACGTAGACTGACGTTGAGAAATGAGGAATCGTTGCTGCCCACATCTTGAGAAGGCCAATCACAACTGCCTCCTCCCCAGAGAGAAGGGTGACCTCAGCTGTGATGAAGCAGTGTCACCTGTGTCCATACAAATGGTCAGTATTAACATCCATATATATTCTAATTATTCTCATATATACAGACGCTCCAGGGGACAAGAACATTTTATATTACCTTTGAGAACCCGGTCCCCACCACCATTCTACCCACCCATCGGACACCCAGCGACAAGGAGACAGTTATTGGAAGTGATTAGAATAGTTTATGTCTGGTCATTATGAACAACCTATTTCCTGTGTGATTCACGCACAAGGTGGTGTGACAGCGCGCTGTTATCCCGTGACTTACAATATCTAGTATTACTGCATCCGGACAATATTGAGATGACATTGGGTAGAAAGGGAATGCAGACGCTGATTTATTTCATGTGAACGCTTGGTTGTATACGGCAGCTACTGAGTTATATAATTCGCACACCCGGATAACACCTGAAAACATCGGTTTAATACGTATGCATGTTCAATGTTCTACTATATTTATAACTAGACTGGGAATACTAATGTTTGTATGATATGATTAATTTCACAATGAAATTCACGGGGTATGTAACCACGGTCTTCAGCTGCTCCCGGAACATTCTCTGGGTCAGGACATAAATACACGTGTTGGTGCAGGTACTGAGAGCCTGGAGCATAAACGAAATTGTCAGAAGATCACTGTCCGCGAAATACTCAGCGCCTAAAACGCGCTCAGCCACAACATATACAACCAGTGTACTCCACAACGCGATGAAACTGCCAGATATGCTGAAGAGCAAAACGATGGATTTCCTCCGGCTGTCCATCTCCGGATCCTTGCCATTCTCTCCACTATTGCGGCCCCGGAGCAATATGCGGACTCTACCAGAGACTAGAATGTATCTGGCGGTCAGTGAATTGACCAACAAAAACAAAACGAACGGGAGACAAGGGGTTACAGTAAAGTACAACAACTCAAACGAAGACCATGAAGGTGAGGTTAAGAATGACTGTGTCCAGGCACACCCTCTGGGTTTATTATTGGCAATATATACTGACTCGAATGTAAAATAGAACGGAACGTTTAATAAACAGCTCAGAACAATTACCGTTCCGATAACAACACTCGCCGTTCGCTCGGTGCAATATTTTGTTTTCAACTTCTGACAACAAATGGCCACAAACCAATCAAACGTGAACCCCACGGTGAACCAGACAGAGATTGTTGTGGCTGCGCCGGTCAGGGTCCAGTTGACGGAGCACACGGGGGTGATGGGGAAGAACGACAGCGGGAAATACATTTCAACAATGGACCTTATTATGACATCAGTGATGAGGACCATGAGGTCGGCCGCTGCCATTCCCACCAGGTAGCGAGTGATGCATTTGGAGAGACCGCACTTTCCCCGGGACAGGATCACAATCGTCACCACGTTAACTGCGAAAGAAGGAACGAAGGATGTTTCAGTAAGTTGAGTTCACAATGAATACCCTGAACTGAAAGGAATTCCGAGTGACCTTTACTAATGAGTTTCAAGAATAAATGAAATTACAAGTCATATCAGCAGTTAGATAATAGATAGATAGATAGATAGATATATAGATAGATATAATTTTATTGCCACACAACCAGGGTCGGTGGAATTTGGGTTGTCAGCAGCAGTACAATAATAAAGAACACACAACCACAATAAAACTGTAACACAAACATCCACCACAGCATTCATCACTGTGGTGGAAGGCACAACATTTGGCCAGTCCTCCGCCATTTCCCCCCCGTGGACAGTACCAGAGTCCAGAGTCAGTCCAGATAATGAAAATATACGTGGCAAAAACTGCTCACGTGATCCGTGTTGGATCCGCTCCTCCGACTCTGGTTGTCCGCCGTTTACTTATCCAATCGAGAGATCATTCCGTGTGTTCGCTGGGTGCTCTAATTCACTTCGCAATGCAGATGACAATTGTTCCGGTGGTAGTGTATGGATCAGTGAGGGAGAATAACCTGCAGGGTTAATGTAAATCAGAAGGACGCCGAGAGGGTGACGTTGTTCCTCTTTGGGAATGGCAACACTAGATAGACCGTGTGTCCTTCTTACCGAAAGATGAATCTCGTTATTGGAGCACAATTCATAGAGAGAGGTAAAGACATTCCGCGTGTAAACATGCTCTACGACCCATCTTGCCCATGCCACATCTACTCTTGTTCCAACAGCGCATGTTTGGCTCTGATCCTTCTAAACCCTTCCTATCCATGTACCTATCCAACATTGGGTCAATAAACTCAGCCGCCAACTACAGTTTTTGAAGACCAGAGCCTGTAACTGGGACAGCGACAGTTCAATTTGAAATTTGAACCGCAGCTTCCAGTCCTGCAAAGGTTCGATATTTTGAAATCAATTTTCACAGGCTTCTTTCCGCTGAGATTCCCCTGCAATTCCCCCTGTGTATTCATTCTGCCCTCCGGTACCCACCGCACATTTATCCTGCCCAGTGTTGAACTTCCTTCACACTACACAATCCAACTGTACCTCCATACAACCCAGTCCATCCTACATATTCACTCTGCTGCGTCCACCGCACACTCAACCTGCCCAGTCCCCCCCCTCACTCTACCCAGTCCACACCGGGCTTCCCCTGCCGTGTCCCCACAGGACCTTGACCCAGCCGAGTGCCAACCGCACCGTCACACTTCCTCCTGGCCTGTCCCCATTGTACATAGACCGCGCTCAGTACCTATCGCAGCTTCCTCCTGCAGACTTCGCCCGCCTTCACCTTGCACATGCCCCACTGCCCCATCACCCGCCCATCCACCACTGCACCTACACCAGGCCCAGATCCTAGCTCGCCTCATCCTTTGGCTGGTTTATATATTTGTAGATGACACCAAGATTGCTGCGATGGCGGTCAGTGAATAAGGCTGTCAACGTACACTGTAGAATAGAGATCAGTTACAGCAATGACCGGCAAAATGATAGATGGTTTTACATTTCATCAGTTCAAGTTGCTCATGGGAGTTCGAAGAACGAGGGGGGGGAGGGGCAATTAATAGCCTGACCTTTATCAGCATTGATTATCGTAGGTAACTTGGGGTCAACGTCCAGAACTCCCTGAAAGTAAAAACACAAGTAGATAGCGTGGTAAATAAGTAATATTGCATACTTGCCGACATTGGCCAACACATTCAGTATAATAGTCAGTGTGTCATGGGGCAGCGCCAAAGGACTTTGAACTGCATGTGGAGTATTGCGTGCAGTTCTGTGCATCACATTACATGAAGGATCTGAAGGCTTTAGAGAGGGTGCAAAGGTTTACCGATAATTATACCTGGATTGGTTGGTATTGGCTACGGAGAGAGGTTGGATAGGATGGGATTGTTTGTTTCTGGAACGCTGGAGGTTGCGGGGCGACCTGACAGAAGAATAGACAATAGGATTTTTTCCAGGGCAGAAAAATCAAAAACTAGAGGGAAGAGCTTTAAGATGAGAAGGGAAAAGCTTAAGGGAGACGTTACGGACATGTTTTATACACATAGGCCGAGTGCCTGGAACGCGCTGCCAGGGTGGGTGTTTGTGATGGGTTTTGGGCCAGGTTGGATAGTGGTGTTTCAGAGACTTTTGAATACGCCAATAGATTTGCAGAGAATGGAGGGATATGGGCGATGCGCAGGCAGATAGGAGTTGGTCTTGGCATCAAGTTCGACACAAACACTGTGGACCGAATGGCCTGTTTTGTGCTGTACTGTTCTATGATCTGTGTTTTGTTTTAAATCGTTTCCTGTCACCACCTGACTCCTACCATTGGAACAACTTTGTATCTAATTCTTCCCAACTGGATCCTGTGTGCTCTGCCATGCGGACCCTGTGAAAGCAATGGATAAACTACAAAAGCACATTTAGACAACGGTTCTCGGGAACAATGTCATGCTGTCTATTTATAATCAATGTTTATCTTTCCAAATACCGATGCGGCGTATAGCACTAATTTCCCTCAGGCAACTTTATCACCATCGATATCAGAATGACCCGCCTTGCATGCATTGTACATAAAGGACAGGCATCACTTCAAGGTCAATATCAACTTGTTCCCTTGCTGTTCACGTTTATGTGCCACAGATGCGCAGCAAACTCTCTGCAGAGTGAAGCTTCAGTGGGGTGGGGACTGAGCCGGGGGAAGGCGCGGGCGGGACTGGGCGGGATGAAGGGACAGTGGGAAGGTGCAGTGGGGACTGTTGAGAGGAGAGTGTGCAGCGCAGGGACAGACATACGTCAGGATAGATACCAGTGGGGAGTCAGCAACTTCGGGTGGCTTATCGTGCGGATTTTCATTGTAATGTTTTATGTCATGATTATCAGGATATTGGCGAGGTGATATCCGAGTGCGGCAGCACAAGGTCAGACGGGCAGTTGAGCTGCGGTTTTGTTTGGTGATCTGACCTGGAAGCATGTGCTGCAGTCAGAAGTGTTGCGTCAAAATGCAGCAGATGTGCCGAAACCAGAATCGCGTTGACTGCACCATGTACAACGTATTCAGTATATGTCCACGCTGCAGTCCACACCCCGACTCACGGTCTCCACTCTGTCTCCACCGTTATCGCACACTCCACCTCCTTATTCCCATTTTCCGTCAATACATTTTATAGCGCTTCCAACCGCAACATTCTCCAGTTCGTTCCCCAGAAGGATAGCTTCCCACAGCTCGGAAGCAAGCCATTTAACCTACCACAGCCAAAGCGACATGGATGGACCCACAGAACCCACAGTCTCCATGCCTTTGAGTTTCAAGCGTTCCTCGTGATGTATTTAGTCAACCTGCCTCCGTCAAACTCTGTAGCAGCGCGTCATAGATTCCGAGTCTGAATGAGAAAAAACCTCATCAGATTCTTCCAAAAATGTTATCTAAACTAATGCCCTCTGGATTTATCCCCCTCTTATATGGGGCATGTTTGATAGCATGTATCCTGTCTATGCCGCTTAATTTGTCCAAATGTTGGATCTTCACGGTGTATTTTTCGTGAAAGGAAAAATAAACTCTCCACTCTCCCGTCATAACCAAACTATGCCTTCGCAGAAAACATGTTTTATAAATCTCCTCTCCAACTTCCACATAGCAATTAAATTATTCCTACCGTGTGACGACCAGGCGTTCCCACAGAAGCGCAGATGTGGTCTAGGGAACATTGTATAAAGCTGTACCCCAACCAATCTGCTCTTGGTTTGTTTGTGCGGCCGGTAAAATAAAATGTCACACACGTTCAATGACAACTGATCTGCCTGTAATGCCGCCGCAGAAGATCTTTGGGATTGTACACTATCTGGTTGGAAAGATAATCCCTGCTAGGAGCCCATCCTCTGCTCAAGGCTTACCCCCAGCTTCACCCGACTTATCAGTGAATGGTCAGACTCAGGAAGCTGTTGGTAGTGGGGAAGGGAATGTTGATGATGATGTGTACCAAGTGCAGAAAGTTGGGAAATCTTCTTCGAGACGGCCATGGTATGGTATGCATATCTGTAGCGGGACATCTCCGATCAACCAGTTGCATGTACAGTAATAGTGTATTCGTAAAAAACATCTCACATTTATGTGGTCAATTTGCTCATCGTGTCTTTGCGGAAAAATCGGCATGTTACAAGTCACAGTGAAGATCCAACATTTGGACAAACTAAGGGGCATAGACAGGATACATGCTGTGAGGAAATAATATTCTAGGTCAGTGCTTTCAATTACACATCCGAGGGTTGACATGTATGTTGTCTTTCCTCTTCCAGACTTTCATGCAGACATTTCTGAACCGTTCGCGACGTCTGAATGAATTTATTATCACCATTCATTTCCCCGCATCTTACTGGAAATGCCTGCTCTCTGCCAAATAAACGGTTTCCCAATCATGTTGTTCCGCCGCACCCAACCATTCCTAATCGCCACAACTCCTCTCAGCCGTGCAAAGCACCAGAGGTGCAGTGTGCTGACAAAACCTACATACAATGCTCAAACTGGAACCTGACTGGCGATTGACGTGGAATCGTCAAACAGAATATCGCAGCTCTGGGAAAAGATGCAAACATGTACTTTTTTAATACCCGATTGTCCTGCCTTGTTAACCCCGGTTTCATTTGGACACACAAGCTGGTTGGCAGAATAATTTACCAGGATACGGCTTGGAGCTAGAAACGTATAAAATACATGTCCTTCGGCTCACAGACAGGTGTCAAACGTCAAGCCAACATTTCCACGAATCATGCAGTATTAATTCAGCGACAAGAACACCAATTCACTTCAGATACTATTAGTCATCCGCCGGAATACGGGTAACTTACAGCAGCAAATTACCGACCAAACTGCACATGTTGGGTCGGGGAATGAAACCGAAGCAAATTGTGGAAACAAATGCGTTCACGAACAGATGCGCAGACATCATAAAAAGCAGTGCAAGATCGAAGCTCGTTGTTGAGCTGTGAGACCACAGAGCTACCAGCTACATTACTGTAGCGACTATGGAAACATAACATTCAGAACCAGACAATAAAGCCAGTCATGACTTGTAAGACACATGTCGGGATTGCACACGCATGTACAAGAACCAAAATCAACAAATCTCAGACGAACTGCAACATTGCATAGAATGTACTGTGCATTCTCAGTTAAACGAAGGTTAAATGACGAAATTGTAACATGCCAGTATCGGGAAATCTGAGGTACAGAATAATCAGCTACACTCAGCTAACAATGAGTTACGACGGGGACCTGAACTCCGAACCCATAATTCTGCTGCGCAACATTCCATCCAATTGCCTTTCCATCAGCTCACTGCAGTCGCCAACCCCAGCCCCAGTGTCCTGCAACTCACAAACTATTCCCAAATGCACCACATGCTGCCTGTTGGCACAGAGAACGGCCACAGAGCCGAACATCCTCACCACACACCACGTTGGCTAAACCGTCACTATTCGGAGTGGCAACGGTTCAACAACCTCTCTACAGTCAGTTGGTGCCAGGGTTCTGGACCGGCGCGGTTCCTCTCACAGAGCAACGTGACGGGGAACAGAAAGACCCGCGTTGGGCCGTCACCCGTGCCCCCGACGTCATATACAGATCTGATCTCAGGTTGGGACAAAACATAGATAAGAATTAAAATGTACTCAGTCCACCCAATAACACGGCGCTATCTCTCGACCACTGCCTGAACTGTCATTATCCCAGACTCTGCGGAACTCAAGCAACGCCGCCACGTACAAAGGGAGGGCTAAAGCGGCCCCATACCTGAAAGCGGTGCATCACAACCGCAGGCCAGCGGGAAAGTCAAGAATAAATTGTGGATGTTGGAATCAGAAAATATTGCCAACAACTGGAAATGCTGAAATTTGCTGGAGAGCTCCCACTCGACCAGACTGTACAAATTCACCCGAATCCACACCGTCATCAACAGTACAACCGCACACGGTATGCAGAGTGACACCCAAGTTATACAATGTTACCCAGAGTGGACCAGGTTAGGAACACGTTACACTGATAATGTAGTTCAATTATCCATTCAGTGAAAACCTATCCCTGCTCCAGACATTCGCTACACTCCAGCCCTTGTCCTTTCCAACATCACTGCCGCTCAGATAAACGTGTTCGTTCCCTTCCTTGCTTAGAGAAAGTGCTTGGAGTGAAACTGATGCGTTTCTCTCGCAACAGAGCAACAACCCTGGTCTGACACTGGGGCGGGAGCATCAACGGCCGATTTGTTTAGTCCCGGGAAAAGCAAGAAAGTAATTGGCAGCAGAACAGTTTCACTCAGTGCTGAAATAATCGAAATATCATGGATTATCTGAAAACTTATCCTGATCATTTATAATTAATTATTTCAAGATGCATTTCACAAAGATGGGTATTAACAGTATGTTACTCCAACACCAGAATGTACTGTGCATTCACAATGATAATTCTGACATGACACTGGCGGCAGATTCGCAGATCCACGGCTAGATGTTTTGGAGTCCACATGAAACAGGACCATCTTGTCTGAGATTACCGTTTGAATTAAGATAGGTGGTTACTTTGAAATCAACCTCACAATTGGGCAAATACCATACCCAGAATCATACAACAACGAAACAAGCGGACAAATACGACACACAGCCATCAGCAAAATCTCAGATATAACAGTAATGAACTCGGTGTGTACATGTGAGTAACCTCTCACCGGGAACACCAATAGCGGCCAGAACTGGATAGTAAATCGACATAATTTGGACAAGTAGTGAGACTCCCATGTTCACGATGATGTGACGACTCCTCTGTTGAATCGACACAGCAGGGCTGCTGCCAAAACGGTGATGAGGTGCTCACATGATCCCTTTTTATAGCAAAGAGAAACCTCTAGCGGCACCAATCTCCTGGCCATCGACGTCAGTTGCACGCACTGAACAAACAGGCCACGTCTGCTGCTCCCAGATTAGCACAGCTGTGGGAATTACAGATTTAGAGTGACACGTTGAACTTCAGTAAGCAGTTTGTGATTAACTAGTTATCACCTAGGCAATGAACACCAGGTAAATATTACAGAGTCTATGCTGAAATCGGGCAGGACTCACTGACCAACCTGTTGCTTCACTTTTATGAACAGATACGTTGCTGTCTATGTCCTAGTCCTGCCACATCAGGGGCTGTGGCTTACAATGTCTGACACGGAATGGAATCATTAGATGTAGCAACTGTGTAGATGTGATAATGAGGGATAGAGTTGCAATAATGCATGGGCTATAATCATGATAGGCATTGGTAAATGCCACATCACATATTCTAACAGCGTCTGACTGCGTGAAAGGAACAGCTACCATCCATACTGGGCCTGGTCCATAGGTAACTGATTGAAAGATGTATCACTGAAATGCTTTGCGTTGCATACAACCTCGGCAGCACATGTCTCGCCACGTGTTGACGCACCAAGTCCCACCAAGGTGATTGTCCCTGCAGTGAAACTGGCGAGGAACGGACATAAATCTGAGGCGACCTCTCAGAGACCAGAACAGCTCCACACAGCGACACACAGACATGTTACACGGCGATCCTCCCATAATCCCGCGGCTCATTGCAACAGGCCAAACATCTGTCACGCTGAAATGACCAGTAGATGCTACATCGGCGGCCTTGTAGATTCCTACATGCCACCCAGTCTCCAAGCACACCGTGTATGCGGCTTTTCCCACCACATGAAAAGTCAACTAACCAAGGGGCGAGTTACGAGTAACATTGCTGGAATACTCAGTCCTAAATCAAGTTCCCAGGAGCTATCACTGATTCCCGACCATATTGGCCTTATGGCCGCCAGGGCAATGAAAAGAAGGCGGATGAAACGAAGGACTGTGCGCTGCAAGACACGGGATGCTCTGTCTCCAACCACAGTGTCGCCAGTCTCACCAGTCACCGAGCGGCCCCAACTCTAAAGGGCGGATCTGCGAGTCCGGGATACTGATATAGCGGCAACACGATGGAGTCACTGACATAACCAGGCTATTTCCTGACCAATGCACCGGTCACAGCTTCAAATGTCATTGGCGACGCTGGCGGGGTGTCAACAGCTCAGGCCTCGATATCAATCAGCACTGAGACCATTGTCCATCCTGTCACTGTGTACCAGACACATCAGATCGATAAATGACGGGTCAACAGCTCGGAATTGGACCTCCATGACGCTCCCTGCATTAAATCTGCACTACTCTATTCCATCACGATTGGCCCTTTGATTATGACCGGATCACGTGGATCACACCATCTTGTGGAAATTCGCCACACCCGTTAAGTGGATAATGATAAAACACCAATGGATAAAACAAATAATTTGAATGTCCGGCGATTTCCTACTTCATCTGCATTGCTGATATTGGCTGAGTGAAACACGCGAGTCTTCTAGACAACGAATGAATGATGCTGGTATTCCCAACCACAAGAGACAACTTGAGGCTTTTTCTGTTTCCTTCCCGGGGTCTTTCTACCGCTCACGTCAGGTCATCCATTTGGATTCACAGCGAACCATGGGGAATTGTTTGAGGGCACTGGCCGGTGTACAGCACTGCGGATCCGAGATGGGTGACTCAGTCAGCGTCGAACCAGAATAGGTTCTTCCTGAGAACTTACATGATTTACTACCCTGAGATACAGCAGACCTGATATTTACAGCACACTAACTCCTGGACAAATGCCGCGAACAAAGGCAGCCTTTGTACATGGCCTTCATAGACCTGCCATAGGCTTTTGGCTGGGTAGATGGCCAGGCTCTTTGGAGCATACTATCAAGGTACGGTTGTCACGACAAGTACTTCAGAATATTGAGGCTTCTACATGATGGCATGTCGGTCACAGCAACTGTGGCTCTGAGTCCGAGCCCTTCACTGTGGAAGCGGGCGTCAAACAGGGATGCATCATCGCACCCACCCTGTTTATCGTCTACTTTGCTGCCATTCTTCACCTCATTGGGATTCCCAATCCTCTACAGAACTGACGGTGGCCTAGAGCAAAGTCAGTAACACCGCCTTCATGGAGCTTCAGTACGAGAACGACTGCGCCATTGCAGCACACTTTGCATATGACCTCCAGGGCATCCCGGATGCCTTTGCCTCAATACCTTTGCCTGACGTCCAGGGCATCCTGAATGCCTCGGCCTAGCCTTAAATATCAAGAAACCACAGGTTCTACATCAACCTCCACCCAAACAGCCGTCAACCCAGCCCACTATAAAAGTAGACGACTTCACTCTTGAAAACGTTGACCACTTCCCCGACCACTCTTTCCTCGAAAGCTGACATCGACTCTGAGGTCAACCATCACCTGATTTGTGGCAGCGGAGCCCACGCCATTCTCAGGGAAAGAGTCTTTGACGATGAGACATAAAGTCTCAAACAAAAGTGCTGGTCCTCAGTGCCGTTTTCCTCTCAATCCTGTAGTATGGAGCCGAGTCATGGACCACCTACACCAGCACCTGAGAGCCCTGGAACAATACCATCAAAAATCTTGTCGAAAGATTCTGAGGATCAGCTGGGAGGATAAACACACCATCGTCAGCGTTTTGGAGGAAGGCAACGTGACCAGCATCACCACCATAATAATGCAGCACCAACTTTGATGGACTGGCCATGTCATCCGCATGCCCAACACGTCTCCCTAAACAAATCCTGTATCCTTAATAGAAGGAAGGTCGCCGAGCTCCCGCCGGGCCAAATAAACGCTTTAAGGACAACATCAAGAATAGTCTGAAGAAATTCCATATCACATCAAGCAACTGGAGGACATTGCTCTGGACAGGAGCTTCAGGAGGAAGTCCGTGCAGGAAGGAGCTGCACTTCGTGAAATGAACAACGCCGTGTCGCAGAGAGAAAGCGACAGCACCATAAGGAGAGGGAGAGAGAGAGAGAGAAGGGGGCTCACCGACTACCAACCACCGCCTGTCTCCGCTGCCCACGGTGCACCATGGTGTGTGGATCGCGGATCGGTCTCTAAAGACACCTGCAGACCCACACGTAGACGACCCTACGGAGAGGACAGTCATAGGCGTTTCGAGTGACTGCCGATGATGATGACACTTGAACACTCTGTGTTGTCACAAATTTCTTGTCCATCAAGAGCAGGGTAATCAGAAACTCGATCTAACCGAACCCACATCAGGTTCCCTGTTAACGGCAGTGAAGATGAACCAGCCGGCAGCACTGACTCACAACTGTGGGAGCCGGCGCTCAATTTGCCGCACTTCATTTCGGCCCCGTACGTTCCCGATTCCGGTTCGAAAACGTCCGTTTACGGCTAGGTGAAAGAATTTCCATGAGGGTGCACAGACTGAGAAACAGCTGAACTGTTCCCTCACAGGCCTGTCAAACACACGCAGGGCACTGTGTACACACGTTCCCATGTTACTCACACAGGGCAGTGACGATGCTGACCAAAATAAAACTATAAAAAGCTCAACGTTGTACGTGATGGAAAATAACTTTTCTCCTCCGTCCTTATAGTAAAAGAGAGATGTAGAGAAATCCACAGGTCTTATACCTTTATTATGATAAGAAATGAAGAGGCCGGCACTGTGTCTAAATGCAATGGGCAGCACTTGACGGAAACAGAAGTATAATGTGAAATGTGAAATCAGAACATTGAGTATAGAAATTGGGATGTAATGTTAAAATTGTACAAGGCATTGGTGACGCCAATTCTGGAATATTGTGTACAATTATGATCGCCAAATTATCGGAAAGATGTCAACAAAATAGAGAAAGTACAGAGGACATTTAGTGTAATTTTGTCTGGGTTTCAGCACCTAAGTTACAGACAAAGGTTGAACAAGTTAGGTCTTTATTGTTTGGAGCACAGAAGGTTAAGGGGGGACTTGATAGAGGTCTTTAAAATTATGAGAGGGATAAACAGAGTTGACGTGAATAAGCTTTTTCCATTGAGAGACGGGAAGATTCAAACAAGAGGACATGATTTGAGAATTAAGGGACAAAAGTTTAGGAGCAACATGAGGGAGATCTTCTTTACTCAGAGAGTGGTAGCTGTGTGGAATTAGCTTCCAGTGGACGTAAACATCCTAAGTGACAAGAGTCGAATTAGGCAAATTGGCACATCAAGTCTACTTCGCCATTCACTCATGGCGGATCTATCCATCCCTATGAACCGCATTCTTCTGCCTTCTCCCCATAACCTCTGCCATCTGTATATCAAGAATCTATCTATCTCTGCCTTAAATATATTCGCTGACGGCCTCCTCAGACTTCTGTGGCAAAGAATCCCACTAATTCACCACCATCAGACGAAATAAATGTATCCTCATCTCCTTCCTAAAGGAACATCCATTAATTCTTAGGCTGTGACCTCTAGTCCTAGACTCTCACACTAGTGGATACATCCTCTTCACACACACTCTATCCAAACCTTTCAATGAGGTCCCCCTTATTTATCTAAACTCCAGCGAGTACAGGCACAGTGCCGACAAACGCTCAAACCAACTCATTCCTGGGATCACTCTTGTAAACCTCATCTGGACACTCTGTAGAGCCATCCTCAGATATGGTACCCAAATTTGTTCATAATATTCCAAAGGCCTTAACAGCGCATTATGCAACCTCAGCATTACACTCTTGTTTTACTTCGGAGTCACGTGAGTGACTACGTGAAGAACCCCGCTTCCAACGCATGCGTGTCATATCGCTACACGCATTGCAACGAGTCACAGCAGGGGGAACGACGTTCCCCAAGTGGAGAATTTGAAAGTCGGGAGCAGCAGGTAAGAGACTCTGCGTTCCTTCCACTTACCTTTTAGGTGGAGACATGGACCGGATCCATGAAGGCTGCGGAAAGCTGGCGGGGGAGAACCGCGGAGTGCGGGCAGCCAGCAGGAGCAACAGCAACGGCACGCGAAACTTCCGGAGAGGAAACAGCTGTGCTCGACTTCGCTCCCGCACCGGCAAAATTCACTTCTCGGCCGGGCGGGAAGCGAAGCAAAAGACATCCCATATGCCAGTCTCAAGCGAGTCTGGCTTGGAGCAGCCGGGAGCGGCCAGTGCCGAGATTACCGGGGCCGGTTGAAGCAGCTCGAGGACAGGGAACAACCACGAGGGACCAGTGCTGTAAGTACCGGGGTTGGTCCGAGGGGTCCCTACGGCAGCCGGTGGAGAGCGGCCAGTGCTGAGGGCATTGGAGCCGGTCTGACCGGCTGCAAAACGACCGCAGAGGGACCAGTGCCGTGAGCACCGGGGTCGGTCCCAGCGGTCTGAGATAAACGAGCAGCCAGGAGCGGCCAGTACTGAGAGCATTGGAGCCGGTTTGACCGGCTACACAGCAACCGCGAGGGACCAGTGCCGTAAGCACCGGGGTCGGCCCGAGCGGTTTAAGATTAACGAGCAGCCGGGAGTGGCCAGTACTGAGAGCATTGGATCCGGTTTGACCGGCTGCGGAACTACCGCGAGGGACCAGTGCCGTAAGCACCGGGGTCGGCCCGAGCGGTTGAAGCTAACGGGCATTGCAGCTGGTTTGCCCGGCTGGAGAACAACCGCAAGCGACCAGTGCCCGTGAGCACCGGGGTCGGCGGTTGCTCAAGGAGATCCTCCGTGGCAGACTCCGGGAGATGGAGGCTGCCACAGTGGGCAACCAATAAGCCCCACAGCGGTACCCCTCGGGGGCTGCACAGTGTCTCTTCCTCATCAGAGGAGAACACGGAGGATCAGTTCTGGGCAGACCCTGAACGGGCCGCAGAACTACTCACCTCCAGTGAGTCTGGGGTGAAAGGAAACATGTTGGAACTCCCTGAGGGACGCTCAGGCCAACGGTGTGCGGGCGGCGCAGTGCCCGTGAGCACTGCACCGCGCTGGAATTGCAGTTGCAGCGCCGCAGGAAAGTACTGACGGCACAGGGGCCGTGAACACTGCACCGCGTTGGCACTGCAGGACCTACACCTGGGAGAACATACCTCGTTGGAGGGATGCAGGTCCAAGAAGAAAGCCTCTAGTGGGTAAGTCCCGTGGCAGCACCTTTTTACAGCTCTGTAGCTCACTTCTATTACTACAGGGAAGTGCTTGAGGGAAGGACAGATTCAGGAGATGAAAGCAGCACCTTCTATAGGGCTATATCATGCTTTCTCCCTCCCCAGCGGACTCTTCTATCAGAAGAATGCTGGGGTCAAGTCCTGGACAGGTAATAGATATATTGCTGTAACTATGAGGTGATGCCATTCTTAGTCACCAAATCATAGAGTGCATTATTGGTCATTTTCTGATAGAAATACAGGAATTATATGTTGAGATGAAGGATTTAGCAGGCCAAAATTGATAGCATATTCCATCCTCATCTGGCAGTCACAAGGGAGTGTCTGTTTTATGTTTCAGGGGAAATCAACAGGGATAAGTTAAAGCTAACTGGGGAAGATCTATTAACCAGATTAGAAGCTAGCATAGACCACGTGGCTTGCTATCAACTGGTGGGGCTAACATTAGCCATAGCTGTCGCTGGCCACCGAGGATTGTAAATCCATGAATGTGCTAACCATTTATTTATGCTCCTGGAACATCCAACCGGGATTGACGCGGGCCTGCGTTAACCCCAAACCTCCAAGCAAAACCCTTTATTTGGAGGTGACCCAGCTAGAAGGTCAAGGAGTTGGACGATGAAGCCAATCTGGAGCTCACCTAGACGTCCAAACATCGTCCTCAAAGGTATCGCCTTATGCTGGAAGATGTATACACCCACAACACACGGCCTCGGGGATCCAGAAGGAAACAGAAACCCACTGGTAACTAAGGAAGTCTGGTTCTTACTAAATTAAGGCAGGAAGAAGGTTGGTTCACATGGCAGTGACTTTGCCGTAAGGAAGGTTACAACCTTAAGGGATGCTTGCAGGGAACTAAACCATCCACCAGACTGGGAGTAGAATATTGGCATTAGGGGCTGTGTGTGCCAGCCACATGATCGTGACCTTTACATAATCAAATTACTGAGCGCTAACACGCGTCACTCAATAATTTATGGATCATTCTGACAGACCAATGAAGCAACCAACAGAGGCCACTATGGTACTGAAAGGTGGAACATACATTCACCATTAACATGGTCAATATGTTAGTAACTTTACCAATAGATAAAGTCGCAGCCCTACAGGAGGACTGCAGCAAGCTTCTTAACACCAACAGACCCTCCATTAGACGGGTAGCCCGGATAATTGGGAAGGTTGTGGCTACATTCCCGGCCACACAATTTGGGCCATTACATTATCAAAATTTGCAAAGAGCAAAAATTAGAGCACTCAAATTTAACAAGGGTCATTTTGATAGGCCTATGGAGCTACCTACAGAAGCTATAATTGAACTACAGTGGTGGGAACATAACATTAGGTATTGCTCCAACCCAATCATCATTGACAACCCGTCTATGGTATTACAAACAGATGCCAGCGCCATTGGTTGGGGAGCCACTAATTCTGTTTCTAGTTGTGGAGGGAGGTGGAAGACAGAGGAGGCAGTATTACTTAACACACGTGGTATAAATTACCAAGAGATGTTAGGGGCATTTTATGGCCTTAAGTCATATTGCTCAGCAATTAAGCACCAGCATGTAAGGTTACAAATTGATAATACCACCGTGGTGGCATATATTAATTATATGGGTGGAAATATATCGACATCTTGTGATCAATTGGCAAATTTAATTTGGCAATGGTGTATCCAAAGAAACATTTGGATATCGGCAACATACCTACCAGGGAAGCTAAATTCAGTGGCAGACACCAGGTCACGCAAATTTAACGAAAACACGGAATGGATGTTAAATAAAAAAGTATTTGCTGAAATTACAGCAAAATATGGTACGCCAGATATTGATCTTTTTGCATCCAGGTTGAATCACCAACTACCAAGGTATGTGTCCTGGGAACCAGACCCTGGGGCAGAAGCTACAGATGCTTTCTCACTGCATTGGGGGAAATGGTGTGTTTATGCATTTCCTCCGTTCTGCCTCATCAATCGGGTACTATGGAAAATTCAACAAGATTCGGCATCTGGGATTCTCATAGTACCCGATTGGCCTACTCAACCGTGGTTTCGGTTATACAGGGGATGGTGTTAGAACCATGTTCCCTTATTGGACATAGCCAAAATTTACTAATTCATCCAGTGACTGAGGACAGTCACCCATGCCATAATAATATGGATTTGTTGATTTGTAGTCTGAAAGCCCCACTACACGGCATGGGGCTGTCAGACAGGACTATGAATCCCATCACATCAGCACAAAGACTGTCAACACAAAAGCAGTACCTCGGACATATCAAGAAATGGGGCAAATACTGCTTTGACAACAACCTAGACCAAAGAGCCAAGAACATTCCGGCCGTATTGGAATTTCTAACAAGCCTCCATTGTGATAAAAGATTGGGCTACAGTGCCATTAAAAGTGCCAGAAGTGCACTCTCCAATTACCTATCGCAAGGAACGGAGCGGCACACGGTGGGAACGCACCCCCTGGTAACAAAACTTATGAGGGGCATATTTAATGCAAAACCCCCAACAACCAGGTACTACAGAATCTGGGATGTGGGTGTCGTTTTGACCATGCTGAGAAGTTGGTCGCCCATAACATCATTATCACTTCGGAAACTGACCATGAAGATGGTTATGCTCATGGCGTTAGTTACCGCACAACGAGTCCAGTCATTAAACAAACTGAGGCTGGACTGCTTGATGATCTCACCCGAGAAACTGGTATTTGTCATACATGATTTAATAAAACAAAACAGACCAGGTTCATCGGGGCAAGTGATCGAATTT